>NC_090740.1:114201597-114204097 GCF_036898095.1 Palaemon carinicauda | reverse complement strand
TGTTCTTTCCCCACCAAAAAAAAAAAAAAGCTAAATTGGAAAAACATGCTTTGTGTAACATATCAAAAATAGATTATATATTTCACCGAGCATTTTTCCATAGAGTTCGTATCCTATCCTGCCAAATCTCATAAGCCAAATTTTCATATAATATTCCATTCAGCTTAAGAAATAGATCATATTAAACACTATATCAAACAGAAAACTTTTCATTCAATATAAAGATAAAAAAGTATCAATTATGCTAAACCGAATATATCATATTTTTTTTTCAAGGAAACTTATATTTTTTTGCTAATATATTTTGAAATATGATATTTTAAATATATTGGCGTTTAGTGTTGGCTGATGAGCCGTACAAGATATATGATGATAGAGATATGGATTCAAGAGGAGAAAGAAGATATAGTATAAAGGAATGAAATGATAAATGTAGAATTATTATTTGTATTATCACCATCGTTATCATTATCGTTATCGTTATTGTTGTTGTTGTTGTTGTTGCTGCTGTTGTTGTTGTTGTTGTTGTTGGATAATAACCAGCCAAAAAAGCTGTTAAAGATAAATCACCGATGTTTAACGTTAATCTGTTAAAAAACGTTTTATGATAAGGATGTTAACTATGAAGATTTCAGATAAAAGATTATTTTTAATCCCATGTTTCAAAATTAGCTAAAAAAAAATCATCTAATTACAAAGTAATCTCCGGAGAATGATTGAATAAATACATTCTTTAGCAATAAGAAGCGAGTCTATGATGCGCTAGCTTTCTAAGGGAAGATAATGGGTTGTGGTGGCAGATGTGGTAACATACCTTACTGGTGAACGCCAGACTGGGGTTTAAATACGCATTATTTTCTTTGGTTGCTGCAGCCTTACCATACTTATGAGCTAAGGATGAAGGGATTGGGGAAGCCTATAGATCTGTCTGCTGAGTCATCAGCAGCCATTGCCTGGGCCTCCATGGTCCTAGATTGGGTGGAGAGAAGGCTTGTGCGCTGGTCATATGTATATATGGTCAGTCTCTAGGGCATTGTCCTGATTGATAGGGCAATGTCACTGTCAATGCCTCTGCCATTCATGAGAGGCCTTTAAACCTTTAATACCTTTAATGGATGAAGGAAAATGTGTGTAAGAATTAGAGTATTCCTACGAAATTGCGTATTCTTTAATTCAGCTAATTATTCAGGTCGAACAACTGCACAAAATATCAATCTTTTCCAGTAAATGGTAAAGTATTGTGATAGCTAATCCTTTTCATTCTTTGGTTCTTTCATTTCATCCAATTTACATGACTCCTTTCTCTAAAATCAACTTTTTTTCTATCGTCAATCAATTTTTTGGTTACCACGGCAGAATATTGCAATGATTAGTTTGGTAATGTAAAAGACCAATTGAGGATTTTCCCGCAACTACCTTTGTCATTTTGAGCAATAGAGCTTTTCGAGTTCTCCATTACGTTGTACGATTCCTTTCACATTCATTGACATGAAGGCTATTCCAATTTTATATTATCTATTTTCCAGGAACCTTTTTTCTTTTTCTGAAGGCTACTCATGAATGGCAGTGGTAAGGGATGGTGATATTGCTCTAGCAAGTTGGATAATGTCATTGAGATGACCATATATATATATATATATATATATATATATATATATATATATATATATATATATATATATATATATATATATATATATATATATATATATATATATGCATATATATATGTATATATATACGTATACACACACACACACACACACACACACACATATATATATATATATATATATATATATATATATATATATATATATATATATATATATATATATATATGTATATACATATATATATGTGTCTATATATATACGTATATACATACTTATATGTATATATATAAATATATATATATATATATATATATGTATATATATATATATATATATATATATATATATATATATATATATATATATATATATATATATATATATATATATATATATATACGGGTAGACCTATAGCCTATCCCAAAACCTCCATCCTTAGGTCACAAGGATGTTGAGGTTGCAGACACTAAAGGAACTAACGAGTTTAGAGGGACTTGAACCCTAGTCTGACGATCATCAGGCCACAACACAGATTTATTTCTTTTTACTCTTATATAATAATAATAATAATAATAATAATAATAATAATAATAATAATAATAATAATAATAATAATTATTATTATTATCATTATTATTATTATTATTATTATTATTATTATCATGATTATCATTAATTGCTAAGCTACAACCCTAGCTAGAAAACCAGATGCTATAAGCCCAAGAGCTCCAACAGGGAAAATAACCCAGAGAGGAAAGGAAATAAGCAAATGAATAAAAGTAATGAACAAATAAAATTTAATATTTTAAGAACAGTTATAATATTAGAATTAATAAAATAATGTCTTTTAACAATAATATATGATTCAATATCCCAGACTTTTT
>NC_090740.1:114197924-114201097 GCF_036898095.1 Palaemon carinicauda | reverse complement strand
ACAAGGCTGTTTGAAAGAAATTATCGGTCTCAGTCGCTGTGATACTACTACTACTACTATTACCACTACAACTACTACAACTACTACAACTACTACTACTTCTACTACCACTACTACTACTACTACTACTACTATCATTATTATTATTATTATTATTATTATTATTTAATAGCAATATCCTATCATAACAAATTAAAGAATATCTAACAATCAACTAGCATCTTCTAATATTTTCGGTCTTTTTTAGACGCTTTTTTTTTTTTTTTTTTTTAGAATATTTCACAATTTTGCAGTGAGCTCTTCCTTAGAAAGGTGCCTTCTGAAGGCATTAGCTACAGGTTTTTCAAATGATTTGAGTAAAAGTCCCTGATTTGATTATGAAATGATTTAGATTTTCTTCAAAACGTTATTTTTCACTTTTGGTCTTAATGCTTTTTTTTTTTTTTTTTTTTTTTTTTTGGTTATTTAACTTGATAGGCCTCCTGATCGGTTGACTGTTTATAAATAGGAAAAGAAGCAAAATTGATTAAGAGACTTCCATATTCACGGGGACTTTTATGTAATTGTGTGGAAAATAGATAATGATGTCAATAAGATCTTTTTTTCTGACATGATTATTCTTGATTTTCCTTATAGTTTAAACAGCTTACTAAACTTATGAGGAACATTTCAATACTTAAATCATCATCATTGACAACAACGCTGGGGAAATCAGCAAATCATCACATTTTATATATAAAGAAAAACCTGAAGTTAAGTGATTTTCCAGTCTTATAGAAATAATAAGAAGAGAGATAACATATGTTAAAAAAAAATATGTTAAATAAGGAGATACTACCACCAATATAAATGATAAATGATAATAATTATAATGAAAAAAAATGCTACCAATACCAAGTCAAGAGAATTTACACCTACTACGACCAATGACAATAATAATGATGACAACTTTTCCATAATATAAAGAGGTTCATATGAAAGTGAAATAAGAATAGCAGAGTCAATTTCTATAAAATCCAAAAAGCCACAACTTAATCAAGAAATTTCTAGTTTTCCTTTGAAGATTGCCTAACTATGTCTTTTCCCATTCTAACTTATTCTAACTTAGATTTTATTTGTTTACAATATTTATGTACAGCTTGCTCTTTATTGTTTTACTCTCTGTTACCCAGGAACATGATTATGAACACAGAGATGTTTGAAACGTCGTTATTCGCTGGTGATGGAAATAAATTTAAGAATGTTTGGCGTTGTCGTAATTCTCCAGTTCCTTATTAACCTGAGGTTCCCTTCCACTCGCTCAGTACCGGATATAATGATGATAATCATAATTATAAAAGTTATATATCAACTCATAATAACTCACCCCCCCAAAAAAAAAAAAACGTGAACAATTAGTGAATACAATACAAGAAATATGGATGTCATTAGCGCTTAATTTCACATATTTGTTTTATTATCCCTTTACTTCATAACACAAAGAGGAGCAGAACCGGATTCTCGGAAATCTTCACTAATAAATATAATTATAAACTTTAGCCATCAGAAAGCATAAATCCCTTGATAATGAGACTACTTAAACAAACCACAAACTTTTTTCCAAAGTTCTAGGAGGAACATTATAACAGCCATTACTAATACTCTGTTGCCATTGTTGAGAACTACGCAGAGACAGTGTTATTATTAGTTTTTAATGTTGTCCTTGTGGTTGTTCCTGTAATAAATAGTAGTAGTAGTAGTAGCAGTAGTAGTAGTAGTAGTAGTAAAAGAAGAAGAAGTAGTAGTAGTAGTAGTAGTAGTAGTAGTAGAATCTTTATATTTCGTTTTAGTCCAATATGAATAATTGCAAGACGAAAATGGTGTATCTTTAAAACAACTATAATCAAATATACTCATTTCTCTTACTAAATACTCGTTCTCCCCATAGATTTCTTTGCTTTACTTCCTCCCAGAAAATGTGGGATTTGTAGTGACGTGGTAAAAAAAAGAAGTAAACAGCCTTTATTTTGAAATTAATGTTTTTTTCTTTTTTTTTATCTGATGTATGAAATTATGCCAAAGATGATTTTATGAAAGGTCAACGGTACTGGCATAGATTCATATTTGAGAAAAGTGATATGAACATTTTTGAAATGTAGATTAATCATATGATTAAGTGTTGTGGAATGTCACCCGAATCCCCACCTATGATTGGTAGTACACTTATCATCATTATCCTCATTATCATCATCATTATCATTATCATTATTATTATTATTATTATTACTTGCTAAGCTCAAACCTTAGCTGGAAAAGCAGGATGCTTTACGCCCAGGGTCTCCAACAGGGAAAATAGCCCAGTGAGGAAAAGAAACAAGGAAAAATAAGATAATTCAAGAACAGTAACATTAAAATATCTCCTATATAAACTATAAAATCTTTAACAAATAAGAGGAAGAGAAAAAAAGAGATAGAATAATGTGCCCGAGTGTACTCTCAAGCAAGAGAACTCTAACCCGAGACAGAGGAAGACCGTGGTACAGAGGCTTATGACACTACCCAAGACTAGAGAACAATGGTTTGATTTCGGAGTGCCCTTCTCCAAGAAGAGCTGCTTACCATAGCTAAGGAGTCTCTTCTACCCTTACCAAGAGGAAAATAGCCACTGAACAATTACATTGCATTATTTAAACCTTGAGCGATGAAAATTTAAAATGAACTCTCCTGAGATAAGTGTTAGTGAATATGTTGAATACACCTCACATTTCATCTTAAAAATCTCCAAATGTTGGCCTATGTTCCTCAACTAATGACCTACTCAGAAGAAATCAGATGTCAAATGATTATCAAAGTAGAAATTTTGATGATTAGATGCCAGTCGCTCTAAAAGCTGATTTATATTTTAACGTTTCTTTAATAAAAAAAAAAAAACTACGTGTGAAAAGTACCTTGATATTGTCACTCATCAAAAAGTAAATAATTTATGGAATGGCAATATCAAAGTGACAGATTTCAAAAGCATAGTAATTTTTTTTTTCTCCATAAGAAAGTCTATCTGAAATTAAGTCTGTTCAACATGCAATTTGCGAAAAAAGAATATGAAGGGTAAAGTGAAAGTGATGAGTGAATTAAACTACGTTTTATAGAACTTTAAATCTAAGAGAGTGGAAACCTATGCTAATGAGGGTATATAG
>NC_090740.1:114170424-114172924 GCF_036898095.1 Palaemon carinicauda | reverse complement strand
TTCCCCTTCTTCCATTTCTCGAAATCTTCAAACTAAACGCACGGTTCCCCTTCTTCCATTTTACGAAATCTTCAAGCTAAACGTACGGTTCCCCTTCTTCCATTTCTCGAAATCTTCAAGCTAAACGCACGGTTCCCCTTCTACCTTTTCTCGAAATCTTCAAACTAAACACACACGGTTCCCCTTCTTCCATTTCACGAAATCTTCAAACTAAACGTACGGTTCCCCTTCTTCCATTTCTCGAAATCTTCAAACTAAACGCACGGTTCCCCTTCTTCCATTTTACGAAATCTTCAAGCTAAACGTACGGTTCCCCTTCTTCCATTTCTCGAAATCTTCAAGCTAAACGCACGGTTCCCCTTCTACCTTTTCTCGAAATCTTCAAACTAAACATACCGTTCCCCTTCTTCCATTTCACGAAATCTTCAAACTAAACGTACGGTTCCCCTTCTTCCATTTCTCGAAATCTTCAAACTAAACATACCGTTCCCCTTCTTCCATTTCACGAAATCTTCAAACTAAACGTACGGTTCCCCCTCTTCCATTTCTCGAAATCTTCAAACTAAACACACGGTTCCCCTTCTTCCATTTCACGAAATCTTCAAACTAAACGTACGGTTCCCCTTCTTCCATTTCTCGAAATCTTCAAACTAAACGCACGGTTCCCCTTCTTCCATTTCTCGAAACCTTCAAACTAAACGTACGGTTCCCCTTCTTCCATTTCTCGAAATCTTCAAACTAAACGTACGGTTCCCCTTCTTCCATTTTACGAAATCTTCAAGCTAAACGTACGGTTCCCCTTCTTCCATTTCTCGAAATCTTCAAGCTAAACGCACGGTTCCCCTTCTACCTTTTCTCGAAATCTTCAAACTAAACATACCGTTCCCCTTCTTCCATTTCACGAAATCTTCAAACTAAACGTACGGTTCCCCCTCTTCCATTTCTCGAAATCTTCAAACTAAACACACGGTTCCCCTTCTTCCATTTCACGAAATCTTCAAACTAAAGGTACGGTTCCCCTTTTTTCATTTCTCGAAATCTTCAAACTAAACGTATGGTTCCCCTTCTTCCATTTCTCGAAATCTTCAAACTAAACACACGGTTCCCCTTCTTCCATTTCACGAAATCTTCAAACTAAACGTACGGTTCCCCTTCTTCCATTTCTCGAAATCTTCAAACTAAACGCACGGTTCCCCTTCTTCCATTTCTCGAAACCTTCAAACTATACGCACGGTTCCCCTTCTTCCATTTCTCGAAATCTTCAAACTAAACGTACGGTTCCCCTTCTTCCATTTCTCGAAATCTTCAAACTAAACACACGGTTCCCCTTCTTCCATTTCACGAAATCTTCAAGCTAAACGTACGGTTCCCCTTCTTCCATTTCTCGAAATCTTCAAACTAAACGCACGGTTCCCCTTCTTCCATTTCTCGAAATCTTCAAACTAAAGGTACGGTTCCCCTTCTTTCATTTCTCGAAATCTTCAAACTAAACGCACGGTTCCCCTTCTTCCATTTCTCGAAATCTTCAAACTAAACGCACGGTTCCCCTTCTTCCATTTCTCGAAATCTTCAAACTAAACGCACGGTTCCCCTTCTTCCATTTCTCGAAATCTTCAAACTAAACGCACGGTTCCCCTTCTTCCATTTCTCGAAATTTTCAAACTGAATGCACGGTTCCCCTTCTTCCATTTCTCGAAATCTTCAAACTGAATGCACGGTTCCCCTTCTTCCATTTCACGAAATCTTCAAACTAAACGCACGGTTCCCCTTCTTCCATTTCTCGAAATTTTCAAACTAAACGCACGGTTCCCCTTCTTCCATTTCTCGAAATCTTCAAACTAAACGCACGGTTCCCCTTCTTCCATTTCTCGAAATCTCCAAACTAAACGTACGGTTCCCCTTCTTCCATTTCTCGAAATCTACAAACTAAACGTACGGTTCCCCTTCTTCCATTTCTCGAAATCTTCAAACTAAACGTACGGTTCCCTTTCTTCCATTTCTCGAAATCTTCAAACTAAACCTACGGTTCCCCTTCTCCCATTTCTCGTCTACCTTCATTTTCTTTTCCTAAAATTAAAGAAAAGGTATAATTAGGGTAAAGAATACTACCTTAACGACCATTTTCATTATATGCATTGCTTTAACACTATCATCTATGAACGATTAAACCTCCAATGATATAGATAGCCAGTTAGATATTTTTAAACACGATATAAAGTAGCACATCTCTTTGTCACCTAATACTTTTATTTTTCATCCTGTCATGACCAGAATTGTTGTTTTCCTTTATCTCGATGTAAATGAAAAAAAAAAAAAACAGAAATAAAACTAAAAATTTTATCAATATATGTAGATACATATCAACATAACAATGATGAATCCAAAATAAAACTAAAAGTATTATCAATTTTTGTAGATACATACCATTATTTTTCTCTAATTCTCCAAATGTTAGTAAAATGGCCTAAATAAAGCTAAAAACATTATCGATGGATGTAGA
>NC_090740.1:114157924-114165424 GCF_036898095.1 Palaemon carinicauda | reverse complement strand
GTGCTGTACCTGTCCCGGCTGCCGGCCTCATAGGCCGGCAGCCGGGCAGGTGTAGTCTTCTGGTTCTTTTGCTGCCGGCTGGCATCGGTCTTGTACCTTTGCCGGCCGGCTTATGTCAGTCCTTGTCTGCCGGTCACCAAGAGTGTGGCCGGCAGCTGGGTACTACCTTGTGTAGTTGCTGGCCGGCAATCATTGCCGGCCAACACTGGCTGTTGCTGGCCGGCAGCTGCTGCCGCCGGCACAGGCATTTGAACCAGAGGGCTGCCGCCCTATAGCTGTTAAGTAGTATACTTTAAAGCTAATTGTGGTGTGTGCCGGCCGGCAAAGGCAGGCCGGCACACATCCTCCTATACTGTACTAGTATTCTTCTGTATAGCATATACAGTAAGAAGAAAACTATAGTAAAAGTTTAGGTACAGCACTGTATCTTCTAACACTATTGTGTTTTCTTGCACGGCCCTTTGCTGTTGCCTTCAGACAAGAAGCAGAGTTCTTCCCTGTCTATTATCCCGGATTTTAAAATCATTGCCTAGGTGTGAGCTCCACCTGTTTCCTCTGGAAACTTTGCATTGGTTACTCTAGTAGAGATAAACCATTTTGATTTTATTATCTGGAAGGCTGCAGCAATGGGTTGTGAGGGAAACACAAGTGTGTGTCTTTAATTTCTGAATTGTTATGCTATACTATGCATATCCAGTGATACATAGTTCACTTGATACTCATGGAAATTTCTTCTCTTTACAGAAGGACACTCCGAAGTGGGGAAGTGCTTTCTGCAATGTCAGCAGCAAGAACCTCTGCGGACATGAGTTTTGTAGGAGACACGCAGCATACGCTGTCTCCAAGGATGATCTCCGGTATTGGGTCCCTCAGGTATGTACTGTGTGCACTAACCTGATTAATGAGACATTTAAATAGCTAGGAAGAAGCTTCGTACCTGGGTAAGGGGCTTCCAAAAGTACACTTCTGGCCCTTATCTTCCAAGTGAGAATATGAGGGCGTATCTTTTCCCTAAGGCATCAGCTGATGCAGTGATTCCCCAGCCTCAAGAGGAGATCCCCTAAGTTCAGATCCAGGAGGATGCTGAAGTCGCGGTCGCGATGCAAGACATCCAGCTAAATGACAGGATATCTGATGTGGACGGGTGTCAGGAGGAAGACCTCCTTGCAGAAGCCCAGGATGAAGTTCAAGCCCCTCTACATCGGCCGGTCTCCCAGTAGAGCTGGGACAGGCCCTCTCTTCTATTGTTGGAATGATCCAACAAATGCAGAAGGAGAATCAGGAGAAGGCGGCTGCAATGGAACTGCGAATGCAGTGCCTTGCAGAATCACATGGGCCCCAGAAAAGCTCAATGTGAAAGACCTTCCTTTGTGCTCGGATGCTAACCCATGGAGGTATGCTGAGCACATGTCGATGACGACTGGAAAGATCGTCATCTCGGATATGCTGGGCTCAGTTCCCCTGGAGGGTGGAATTCTGGCCCAGCAAGGCACCATATCCGAACTGTTATGTCCGGCTGAGGAAGGAACCAGCTTCAAAGGAGGAGGCAGAGCCGAAGGAGGTCATAGTGATGACCATGCTAAGGCTCAAGCTCTACTTTCATCTTCGATGAAAGAGAGGGGCTTCTCTAACTCAAAGGTAGCTGCATTGAATAGGAAGCTCCCTTCCTTTGTGTCCTCGCCTACTAGAGCCTTCCCCCTTTTACAGAAAGGGTTTCTGGCTGTACTAAAAGCAATCGAGGCCGGCAAGTCTTGCCCCTCCCTAGAGGAGTGTAAACCCTTGTCGCTGGCCCTGCCTATGGACCACAAAGATTGGAAGGACGTCCATCTTACGTTCTAAGGGGAAAGTTGGAGGCTGATATTGCCGGACGTCAGTTCGGCAAGGACCTCCCTAAGCTGTCTGACTTTCTTTTGCGAAGTGAGTTCGATACAAAAGAAAGACTGACTGCCTCAATGTCTCTTCAGACTACTCTCGAGACGATGGCAAGTGACCCCAAGGTCCATGAAATGTTCATGGTAGTGGCCAAGCCTCATCTGGCCACAGTGACGAAGGACCTTTATGGCTTCGTCAAGGCAAGGAGAGCTTGTAGGGAGTTCGTGTTTACCTCGGCTACAGTGAGGCACGAGCTAAAGAAACAAATCTCCTCCAACATTTGGGGAAAAGACCTTTTTCCCTACCGACTTGGTCAAAGAAGTTTTTGATAAAGCCACCTTGGAGAATAGAAACCTTCTCCAGAAGTGGGACCTGGCTATCAAAAGAAAGTCTTCCCCGGATGAGGGTCCTCAACCAAAGAGGAAGACTATGAGGACTAGGCTACCGTCTCGGCCAGCCAAGCCTCTTAGACAGCAACAGCAACTGCAATTGCCATTGCCCCCAGTGCCCCAGATCGTGGCACAAACCCCGACCACCTTTCAGTGGGTACCCCAGGCCGTGTCGACACAGTCCACGGCATTCACCCCAGCGTTCGAAGGGCAGTCTACTTCCTTCCGAGCAAAGCCTAGAGGAGCAGCCAGAGGCTCGTCTAGACGCCCCTCAAGGGGAAGGGGATTCAGGGGTGGTCGTGGTCAGGAAGGCAAGACCTCAGGACGGCAGTCCAAGTGAGGTGATACCGGTAGGAGGGAGACTTCTGAAATTTCGGGATCGGTGGACCTTCGATCCCTGGGCCCACAGCCTACTCAAGAATGGATTGGGCGGGAGCTGGTACAGCACTCCACCCCCGTACCTTCGGTTTTTCCAACACTCCACCCCCGTTATGGAGGAGTACGTTCAAGAACGGTTGGAGAAAAAGGGTGAAGCCCATCAATTTCTAAGGGAGGCTGTTTTGTGTTCCCAAGAAAGACTCGGAAAAGCTCAGAGTCATTCTGGACTTGTCGCCACTTAACAAGTTCATAGTGAATTGCAAATTCAAAATGCTAACACTGCAACACATAAGGACCTTACTGCCCAAGAGGGCATATTCCGTCTCTATAGACTTGTCAGATGCCTACTGGCACATTCCAATTAGCCATCGACTCTCCCCCTACCTAGGGTTCAGGCTACAGCGAAGACTATACGCCTTCGGAGCCATGCCATTCGGGCTAAACATAGCCCCAAGGATTTTTACGAAGCTTGCGAGCGTAGCTCTCAAACAATTTCGCCTAAAGGGAATTCAGGTAGTAGCCTACCTGGACGACTGGTTGGTGTGGGCAGCATCCGAGACAGAATGCTTGCAAGCTTCCAGTCAGTGATCCAGTTCCTAGAGTACCTAGGCTTCAAGATCAACAGAAAAAGTCTCGACTTTCTCCATCTCAAAAGTTCCAGTGGCTAAAATCCACTGGGACCTTTTGTCACACCGTTTCTCCACCCCAGCGAAGAAAAGGAAGGAGATAGCGGGTTCTATCAAGAGACTTCAAGATTCCGAAAGGATATCAAGACACGAGCAGGAGAGAGTACTGCGCTCTCTCCAGTTTGCTTTGGTGACAGACCCAGTGCTAAGAGCACAGCTAAAGGATGCAATCGGAGTTTGGAGAAGTTATGCATCAAACGCGTGAAGAGATCTGAGAAGACCAGCCGCTTCGGCTAAGTACTCTTCTCAGGCCTTGGTCCCAAGCCAGACATCTAAAGAAGTCAGGTTCTTCTTCAGCCACCTCCCCCGTCGGTGACGATTCACTCAGACGCCTCAAAGGAGGGATGGGGAGGTCACTCTCATCGGAAAAAAGTCCAGGGGACTTGGTCCAGGCTATTCAAGACCTTTCTCATAAAACTTTCTAGAAGCTAGGGCAGTGCTCCTTACCTTAAAGAAAGTCTCCCCGCGTCATTCGTTCCACATAAAGTGGTAATAGACAGCGAGGTAGTTGTAAGATACTTGAATCGACAAGGATCGAGGTCACCACCTCTCAACCAGGTGATGTTGGCCGTCTTCCGATTAGCGGAAAAGAAGAAGTGGTACCTGTCGGCAGTTCACCTTCAAGGAGTCCGCAATGTGACAGCGGACGCTCTATCCAGGTTCACACCGATAGAGTCGGAATGGTCCTTAGACGCAGGATCATTCTCCTTCATTCTGAATCAGTCCCAGAACTGCAGATAGACCTCTTTGCGACGAAAGACAACAAGAAGTTGCCCCTGTACGTGCCCCGTACGAGGACCCCTTAGCGGAAGCAGTGGACGCGATGTCCCTCGACTGGAACAGATGGTCCAAGATTTATCTGTTCCCTCCTCACAACCTTCTGTTGAGGGTCCTCAACAAACTGAGATCCTTCAAAGGGTAGCGGCAATAGTGGCCCACAAGTGGCCGAACAGCGTGTGGTTCCTCCTGGCATTGGAACTGTAGCTAAAGTTTGTACCACTACCAGATCCAGTTCTGACCCAGCGAGTCCAGAAGTCAACTGTCTGCGCTTCATTACAGAAAACCCGGACCCTGCAGTTCATGATTTTCTCTCCCTAGCGGTGAGAAAGCGTTTCGGGATTTCGAAAGCCAGTATAGACTTCATTGAGGAATATAAATGCAAATCTACTAGAAGGCAATATGAGTCATCTTGGAGAAAATGGGTGGCCTTTTGTCAAGGCGAAGATTCCGCAGGAGATCTTGACAGACTTCTGCTTATCTTTTTTCCCCACCTCCATGGTCAAGGGTTGGCAGCGAACACGATTTCAGCGTGTAAGTCTGCTTTGACAAGACCCATTCTATATGCCTTCCAGGTCGACCTAGGTAACGAGATCTTTAATAAAGTCCCGAAAGCATGTGCTAGGCTCAGACCTTCAGCACCTCCAAAGCCCATTTCATGGTCTTTAGACAAGTTCTTCATTTCGCTTCTCTGTTGAGCAATGAAGAATGTGCGTTAAAGGATTTGACACAAAAAGTTATTTTCCTAATTTGCACTCGCGTCCGGGGCCAGGGTTAGTGAGATTGTAGCCTCTCGAGAGAGGCAGGTCGTGTTCAGTTCCTGGATGGGGAAGAACTGAACCTGTTTCCGGATCCTACGTTTCTCGCCAAGAATGAGTTACCCACCAACAGGTGGGGTCCCTGGAGAATCTGCCCTCTGAAAGAAGATGCATCTCTATGTCCAGTAGAATGCCTAAAGGTCTATCTTCATAGAACTTCAGACTTCAAGGGTGGTCAACTATTCAGGGGAGAAACATCAGGCTCAAATTTATCTCTGAATCAACTCAGAGCGAAAATCACATATTTTATTCGCAGAGCGGATCCTGACAATACACCCGCAGGTCACGATCCGAGGAAAGTTGCCTCATTCTTAAATTTCTTTAATTGCATGGATTTTGAACATCTCCGTTCATACACTGGCTGGAAGTCTTCCAGAGTGTTCTTTCGCCACTATGCGAAGCAAGTAGAGGAACTAAAAGAGATCTGTGGTAGCAGTGGGTCGCGGTGTTAACCCTACTGTTTAACTCTACGAGGAACAGTGGTCTTAATTGGGACGATTAATTCCAGGGTGAGTGTGTAGTTACATACTGTACTACAAACTAAGTGAGGGCACTGTGTTGCCCATCCAGACTGTTCCATTTCCGAAGGTGAACCTAGCATAAGTGCAGACATGTGTGCCGAGCGTTTCTAACGCTAATGTCATTGATTTGTAATACAGGCTTTTATGACTTTGATACCTCGGTATCTTAAAAGTGGCATCTAATGTTTTTCTTTTAGACAAACAAGCCCTGTTTACTATCATACTTATGCTTAAAGTTTTGGGTTATCCTCTTCTTATATATATATATATATATATATATATATATATATATATATATATATATATATATATATAATTGTGGTTAACCTGTCTATTTATTGCCTGTCAATAATCTGGTTCTTGAGAACCTTGCGTCTCCTTCACCTGTGTCAATTTACTGGTATAATTGAGCATTCATTCTATGTACCTTATCTGGGATAATTCTAATAGAATTGTTCCTTTATGCAAGCTATGTTGCATTGGTTTTCCTCCTATGCGGATATAAAACCTTTGTCCAATACAAGTATTGTGCAGAAAACTGGTCGATATTTCATATTGACGCAGTGGTCCTTTACAAACTATGCTTTACTTAATATAGGGCGAGACCACTATATTAGCTTGCCTGGTATTCGTACATAGATATATGTACTCTTCGAGACTTTTCCAGAGTCTAGTAGGACTCTTCCCTGTAGGGGGCAGGAAGCTCTAACATAGTTTATAGTTAGTTGAAAAGATGTATAACGGTAACATCTTAGGTCTCTAGGTCTAGTCGACCGGGAAAAAATTACCTCCGGGGAGTACGGCACGTTCTGAGAATCCACAGATACAGTAATGCTCTGGTACACTTCCATCAGGACGACATGGCTTGAGCCCAAAAAACGGATTTTGAGCGAAGCGAAAAATCTATTTTTGGGTGAGATGGCCATGTCGTCCTGATGGACCCGCCCTTGCCTTTCTAAGAAAGGGCTGCAGGACCCCTCCCTACATACAGTATCTGTAGCACCTCGTGTACGCTACAAGGAATACAGATGGCGCCAGGATTGGCGCCAGGCACGCATACGAATCGGGGGATAGGGAAGCCTTGGGAGCGGCTCCCCTTTTTCTTTCCCGAATTCGTATCTCGTCAATCTCCCTCCTACGAGACGAATCTCTGTTCAGGTCGTAGATTGCCATGTGACGTGTCTAGAATACGTCCTCTGATATGTCGCGATATCCCTTTCACGAGGGATACTCGCTCCAGGAGTTAGAATTCTGGTACCTTAAGGTAAATTCTCTGGGAATATCGCCGTAGTTGTAATATACCCTAGGAAGCTACCCTATAGGAACTTCCATCAGGACGACATGGCCATCTCACCCAAAAATAGATTTTTCGCTTCGCTCAAAATCCGTTATATATATATAAAGTATTTTGAATATTTGCTATAAATAGAATATAAATGACCTTATATGCAATGGGATTGAGGTAAGCAAATGACATTATTATAGAAAACCGCCAAATACAAATATTACTATTTATGTCAAACTACCCCTTATAAATTGCTCCCACATGACTTTTTCCAGTAAATATTTTATGTTATTTACCTTGTGCCATATGAGTGTGTGATTAGACAGCTTTTGGTTCTTTAAAAGAAACATATTGTGAAGAAAACTGGCAATTCTAGTGATGGTGACCTCTGGAATTCTTCATCTAGTTAAGTTGGAACTTTTATTCAGCATTAGTTTATATTAAATATTCAATGTTTTGCACAGAATATATTCTAAGTATTCCAAGTATTCCAGATAGGTAAAATATGATTCCGCTATTTTGTGTCAATTAGTTGAGCTAAAAAGTTTCTTTAGGGTGAAATATATGCATTTCAAAAATACATATATTCAAATTTTCATGCAACGTTGCCCAATACATAAGTCATCTGTCATTTTTAGAAAAGATATATATATATATATATATATATATATATATATATATATATATATATATATATATGTGTGTGTGTGTGTGTGTGTGTGTCTTTAATAACACACACACACACACACACACATATATATATATATATATATA
>NC_090740.1:114145424-114152924 GCF_036898095.1 Palaemon carinicauda | reverse complement strand
TGCCTCTTACGTAACATTCGAGTGTCTGCTTTCAAGGCCATCAGTAACCTCCATTTAAACTCTTGTTGTAATATTCCTGGAAATCTAAACTCTAAAACGTCCACTTCTCTGTAGGATGCAATGCTCCCAAAACGACTACACAAACCCACTCATTGCAAAACAACGAAGAGAGAGAGAGAGAGAGAGAGAGAGAGAGAGAGAGAGAGAGAGAGAGAGAGAGAGAGAGAGAGAGAGAGCTCTTATTAGTCAAAGATATTTCAATGTACATGAATAGAGCTCAACGGAGGAGGAAGATCGATGCTATAAATAGCAGGTGCAAGGGACAGTGGCATTGCCCTATCGAGCAGCACAGTGCCATAAAGACTGACCTTATACACATATGATCAGCGCCCAAGCCACCTCTCCACCCAAGCTAGGGCCGAGGCCAGGCAATGGCTGCTGATGACTCACCAGATAGTCCTATAGGGTACCCCAAAGATCCCATTCTTAGCTCACAAGGATAGCAAGGTTACAGCGACCAAATGAACTGACAAGTTTGAGCTGGATTGAATCCCAGGTTGGTGTTCACCAGTCAGGGACGTTACCTCATTAGCTACCAAAACTATAGTGAGGCTAAGTGAAATATTGATTGTGCTCTCTCTCTCTCTCTCTCTCTCTCTCTCTCTCTCTCTCTCTCTCTCTCTCTCTCTCTCTCTTTACCAATAGAGCAATTGGAGTTTCCGCAGATGGACTAAAACGTATTTGAGACACCCAAAATCCTTGTAACTCCTTGGAGAAAGTAGTAATGCTGCGAGAAAATGTTGAATGGTAGAAGCTTATAAGTTCAAAGATTATCTAATGAATATATAGGATTAGAGGCTTCAATGCGTGGAACGAAGATCTCATTAATAATGCCCTCCAATTAAATCAAGATTTAATGTGATTCTACTAAATCTCTCTCTCTCTCTCTCTCTCTCTCTCTCAATGGAGTGTTCCCGTATGGACCAAAAAGTTTATGAGACATCAAAAATCCTAGTAACTACTTGTAAGTCTCTCTCTCTCTCTCTCTCTCTCTCTCTCTCTCTCTCTCTCTCTCTCAATGGAGTGTTCCGGTATGGACTAAAAAGTCTATGAGACAGAAAATCCTTTTAACTACTTGTAAGTCTCTCTCTCTCTCTCTCTCTCTCTCTCTCTCTCTCTCTCTCTCTCTCTCTCTCAATAGGGCAAATGGATTCTCCGCAGATGGACTAAAAAGTTTTTGAGACATACAAAATCTTCCTAACTCCTTGTAACTCTCTCTCCCCCCTCTCTCTCTCTCTCTCTCTCTCTCTCCCTCTTCTAATTACAACCCGCATCAATAGATGTACAGCCAAAGGATTTAGTCCCTTTTCATATGAAAGGAGACAACAGGTTATTCAGGAAACTAGTCTAGATGGCTTAAGACTTCCGAAAATTCAAACTCAGAATCCCTTGACTGTGGTGAGGCAGTTGCCACCTTAACCGAGAGAATATTATGAGCTAAATTGGCATGGCAGGATCAAAGGTCTTGGAAACCAATAAATATGATTCACGAATGGATAAGAAAAATGTGCAATAAAGAATATTGGGTAAATCTTGAATCAACGCTGGATGATTTGAACAAGAAATGGAAAGATAAGAGACACAGAGAAAGATGGTATATTAAGTACACGTATTACTCCTACGGCAAATAATGACTGCTGGAACCTTGAGGAAAGGTATAAAAATAGTCTCAGTTTAGAGCTATCAGAGAGAGAGAGAGAGAGAGAGAGAGAGAGAGAGAGAGAGAGAGAGAAAATTATGTCCCTATGCTGAATGGAGGGATTAATAAGTTGATAGGAGTATAGATGAGAAGAGGAGTGAATGGAAACTTATTTTAACTTCATCTCACTGAAAAGAAAATTCAAGTGGAATAAGGTGCTGCTAGTAGGTGAGAAGTTCATGGAGAGAATGAGGGTTATTAAAATCTTGTAGAATGGTTCAAAATAATGCTCATGAATGGCAGAGGCAAGGGACAGCGACATTACCCTATCAAGTAGGACAATGTCCTAGAGACTGACCATATATACTGTACATATGATCAGACCCCCAGTCCCCTCTCCATCCAATTTAGGACCAAAGAGGGCCAGGCAATGGCTGCTGATGACTCAGAAGATAGACCTACAGGTTCTCCCAAACCCCCATCCTTAGCTCAAAAGGATAGGGAGGTTGCAGCGACCAAAGAAACTATCGAGGCTCAGCGGGATTCGAACTTATGATCAGAGCCCAAGCCTCCTCTCCATCCAAGCTAGGACCAGGGAGGGCCAGGCAATGGTTGCCGATGACTCAGAAGATAGACCTATTGGTTCTCCCAAACCCCCATCCTTAGCTCACAAGGATAGGGAGGTTGCAGCGACCAAAGAAACTATCGAGGCTCAGCGGGATTCGAACATATGATCAGAGCCCAAGCCTCTTCTCTTTCCGAGCTAGGATCAAGAACGGCCAGGCAATGGTTGCTGATGACTCAGAAGATAGACCTATAGGTTCCCCCAAACCCAAATCCTTAGCTCACAAGGATAGGGAGGTTGCGGCGACCAAAGAAACTATCGAGGCTCAGCGGGATTCGAACATATGATCAGAGCCCAAGCCTCTTCTCTTTCCAAGCTAGGATCAAGAACGGCCAGGCAATGGTTGCTGATGACTCAGAAGATAGACCTATAGGTTCCCCCAAACCCAAATCCTTAGCTCACAAGGATAGGGAGGTTGCGGCGACCAAAGAAACTATCGAGGCTCAGCGGGATTCGAACATATGATCAGAGCCCAAGCCTCTTCTCTTTCCAAGCTAGGATCAAGAACGGCCAGGCAATGGTTGCTGATGACTCAGAAGATAGACCTATAGGTTCCCCCAAACCCCAATCCTTAGCTCACAAGGATAGAGGTTGCGGCGACCAAAGAAACTATCGAGGCTCAGCGGGATTCGAACATATGATCAGAGCCCAAGCCTCTTCTCTATCCAAGCTAGGATCAAGAACGGCCAGGCAATGGTTGCTGATGACTCAGAAGATAGACCTATAGGTTCCCCCAAACCCAAATCCTTAGCTCAAAAGGATAGGGAGGTTGCGGCGACCAAAGAAACTATCGAGGCTCAGCGGGATTCGAACATATGATCAGAGCCCAAGCCTCTTCTCTTTCCAAGCTAGGATCAAGAACGGCCAGGCAATGGTTGCTGATGACTCAGAAGATAGACCTATAGGTTCCCCCAAACCCAAATCCTTAGCTCACAAGGATAGGGAGGTTGCGGCGACCAAAGAAACTATCGAGGCTCAGCGGGATTTGAACATATGATCAGAGCCCAAGCCTCTTCTCTTTCCAAGCTAGGATCAAGAACGGCCAGGCAATGGTTGCTGATGACTCAGAAGATAGACCTATAGGTTCCCCCAAACCCAAATCCTTAGCTCACAAGGATAGGGAGGTTGCGGCGACCAAAGAAACTATCGAGGCTCAGCGGGATTCGAACATATGATCAGAGCCCAAGCCTCTTCTCTTTCCAAGCTAGGATCAAGAACGGCCAGGCAATGGTTGCTGATGACTCAGAAGATAGACCTATAGGTTCCCCCAAACCCAAATCCTTAGCTCACAAGGATAGGGAGGTTGCGGCGACCAAAGAAACTATCGAGGCTCAGCGGGATTCGAACATATGATCAGAGCCCAAGCCTCTTCTCTTTCCAAGCTAGGATCAAGAACGGCCAGGCAATGGTTGCTGATGACTCAGAAGATAGACCTATAGGTTCCCCCAAACCCAAATCCTTAGCTCACAAGGATAGGGAGGTTGCGGCGACCAAAGAAATTATCGAGGCTCAGCGGGATTCGAACATATGATCAGAGCCCAAGCCTCTTCTCTTTCCAAGCTAGGATCAAGAACGGCCAGGCAATGGTTGCTGATGACTCAGAAGATAGACCTATAGGTTCCCCCAAACCCCAATCCTTAGCTCACAAGGATAGAGGTTGCGGCGACCAAAGAAACTATCGAGGCTCAGCGGGATTCGAACATATGATCAGAGCCCAAGCCTCTTCTCTATCCAAGCTAGGATCAAGAACGGCCAGGCAATGGTTGCTGATGACTCAGAAGATAGACCTATAGGTTCCCCCAAACCCAAATCCTTAGCTCACAAGGATAGGGAGGTTGCGGCGACCAAAGAAACTATCGAGGCTCAGCGGGATTCGAACATATGATCAGAGCCCAAGCCTCTTCTCTTTCCAAGCTAGGATCAAGAACGGCCAGGCAATGGTTGCTGATGACTCAGAAGATAGACCTATAGGTTCCCCCAAACCCAAATCCTTAGCTCACAAGGATAGGGAGGTTGCGGCGACCAAAGAAACTATCGAGGCACAGCGGGATTCGAACATATGATCAGAGCCCAAGCCTCTTCTCTTTCCAAGCTAGGATCAAGAACGGCCAGGCAATGGTTGCTGATGACTCAGAAGATAGACCTATAGGTTCCCCCAAACCCAAATCCTTAGCTCACAAGGATAGGGAGGTTGCGGCGACCAAAGAAACTATCGAGGCTCAGCGGGATTCGAACATATGATCAGAGCCCAAGCCTCTTCTCTTTCCAAGCTAGGATCAAGAACGGCCAGGCAATGGTTGCTGATGACTCAGAAGATAGACCTATAGGTTCCCCCAAACCCAAATCCTTAGCTCACAAGGATAGGGAGGTTGCGACGACCAAAGAAACTATCGAGGCTCAGCGGGATTCGAACATATGATCAGAGCCCAAGCCTCTTCTCTTTCCAAGCTAGGATCAAGAACGGCCAGGCAATGGTTGCTGATGACTCAGAAGATAGACCTATAGGTTCCCCCAAACCCAAATCCTTAGCTCACAAGGATAGGGAGGTTGCGGCGACCAAAGAAACTATCGAGGCTCAGCGGGATTCGAACATATGATCAGAGCCCAAGCCTCTTCTCTTTCCAAGCTAGGATCAAGAACGGCCAGGCAATGGTTGCTGATGACTCAGAAGATAGACCTATAGGTTCCCCCAAACCCAAATCCTTAGCTCACAAGGATAGGGAGGTTGCGGCGACCAAAGAAACTATCGAGGCTCAGCGGGATTCGAACATATGATCAGAGCCCAAGCCTCTTCTCTATCCAAGCTAGGATCAAGAACGGCCAGGCAATGGTTGCCGATGACTCAGAAGATAGACCTATTGGTTCTCCCAAACCCCCATCCTTAGCTCACAAGGATAGGGAGGTTGCGGCGACCAAAGAAACTATCGAGGCTCAGCGGGATTCGAACATATGATCAGAGCCCAAGCCTCTTCTCTTTCCAAGCTAGGATCAAGAACGGCCAGGCAATGGTTGCTGATGACTCAGAAGATAGACCTATAGGTTCCCCCAAACCCAAATCCTTAGCTCACAAGGATAGGGAGGTTGCGGTGACCAAAGAAACTATCGAGGCTCAGCGGGATTCGAACATATGATCAGAGCCCAAGCCTCTTCTCTTTCCAAGCTAGGATCAAGAACGGCCAGGCAATGGTTGCTGATGACTCAGAAGATAGACCTATAGGTTCCCCCAAACCCAAATCCTTAGCTCACAAGGATAGGGAGGTTGCGGCGACCAAAGAAACTATCGAGGCTCAGCGGGATTCGAACATATGATCAGAGCCCAAGCCTACTCTTCATCCAACCTAGGACCAAAGAGGGCCAGGCAATGGCTGCTGATGACTCAGGAGATAGACCTATAAGCTCCCCCAAACCCCAATCCTTAGCTCATAAGGATAGGGAGGTTGCAGCGACCAAAGAATCTCTCGAGTTTCAGTGGGATTCGAACATACGATCAGAGCCCAAGCCTCCTATCCATCCAAGCTAGGACCAAGGAGGGTCAGGCAATGGCTGCTGATGGCTCAGAAGATACACCTATAGGTTCTCTCAAACCCCCCCCTCCTTAGCTCACAAGGATAGGGAGGTTGCAGCGAACAAACAACCAAAAAAACTATCAAGTTTCAGGAGGATTCGAACCCCAGTCTAGCGTTCACCAGTCAGAGACGTTACCACATCGGCCGCTATAACTCTAATGGAGTATTATTTAGGTTTCGAAGACCAAAATACCAATTTAATAAGAATTTTAAAAAAAATGAATTAGAAAAAAATGAAGATAAGTTGATTTGACATTAAAGAATTTGGGATGTCTTGCCGGGAAAATGTGGATGAGATTGGGCTGAGGTCAAAGACTTTTGAGCAGAATGGAAAATGAGGTGAATGCAAAATTCAAAGTTGATGTTACAGATTCAGCAGAGAAGGTTAAAAGGTATAGGAAGAAAAAAAAAAAGAGGAAATAAAAGAAAATATATGATAAAGGAGGATTAGTGGATAACAATAGCACCTTATGTAAAATTTTCAAAGTAAATAAATTTCATATGAATGTCAGAAAATTGGGATAGATCAAAATTAATAAATTAAAACTAATACAGCTTCCTCCCATTGAAATACAGTGTTTATGTTGTAAGTGATTAATAGAAAGTAATTGCTGCAGTTGAATGTAGAAGAAATGTTGCTGAAAAACTTAAGATTTATTCTATATAAAAGATAAATCTAGACAACAATATTGTTAATAGTTTATATAGGACATATCTGTTTTGACGTTGTTACTGTTTTTAGAAGGAATTTTTTAAAATTTATTCTCATCATTCATTTATTTCCTTAGTTCCTTATTTCCTTTCCTCACTGGGCTATTTCTTCCTGTTGGAGCCCTTGGGCTTATAGCATCTTGCTTTTCCAACTGGGGCTGTAGTCTGGCTAGTAATAATAACAATAATAATAATAATAATAATAATAATAATAATAATAATAATAATAACAAGGTGAAAGATGTTTTTAAAGTTATATTATTTATATAGTATTTCAATTCATTTTCTTAAATGATGGCATATCCCATATCTTTGTTATCATCATGTCGCCTTCCCCTAATAGACTTAACTCTCATTCAGTGGAAATTAAAAGGTAATCTATTGAATAAGATAAAAATCTTCATATAATAATATAGAAAGTTTATGGATATTTGGTAGGTTGTTCTTAGTGTTTGAAAGGCCTGTTTTTATAAAATAAATCAATACCATTGTTATCTGATTAGACTGTCTCTTCGCAGATTATTAATAACATTACTTGATGGAAAACCTATTTGATAATACAAATCAGTTTTAATTAGTAGTTCTTAGTAGTTTCATGTACTTATCCTTACATATATTACTAACTTTATTTCCTCAACGTTAGGACTACCAAGCATTTTTTTTTAAATATGCTTATTGTAACTGCAATATTTTTAGTAAATATAAATATATTTTGCTACAACTTTATTTATATTCCATGTCCTTTTACAATTTTCTTTCATTAGCATTTCATATTCATTTGCTTATAAATAAAAAAAATTAATAAAACTATATATTAAAAGAAAATGTAATTATTATTATTATTATTATTGTTATTATTATTATTATTGTTATTATTAGCCAAGCTACAACCCTAGTTG
>NC_090740.1:114120424-114142924 GCF_036898095.1 Palaemon carinicauda | reverse complement strand
ATGGTGAATGCTCAAACTTGTTAGTTCCTCTAGTCACTGTAACCTCACCATCCTTGTGAGCTAACAATGGGGTGTTTGGGGGAGACAATAGGTCTATTTTTTGAGTCCTCAGCACCCATTGCCTGGCCCTTCTTGGTCCCAGCTTGGGTAGAGAGGGAGCTTGGGCGCTGATCATATGTATATATGGTCAGTCTCTAGGGCATTGCTTGATAGGGCAATGTCACTGTCCCTTGCCTTTGTCATTCATGAGTTGCCTTTAAATATTTAACCCTTCCGTGTACGTCTAATGGCTGTGGAACAGCAAAGTTCCTCTGGAATAGTTGGAAAAGTTGAAGAGCTTGCAACTGACGGTCCTTCATAGGGTGATTTATGTTTCGGTTAAAAGGAAAAAGTTAAAGTAAAGAAAAAAGCCACAGAGTATTTATTTTCCTTTCAAACTTTGACAGCCAAAAAAAAAAAAAAAAAAAAAAAAAAAAAACCAAGCAGGCCTCCAGCGTTAGGGATGAATGACAATGAAATAATATTATTGAGTTGGGCGGCAATTTTGAAGTTAAGTTATTTTTTTAAGCAGATTCTAATATTATATATTTAGAGGGTGGACTGTAGCACCCTAGCAGTACGAACCAAAATCGGCTGAATCCCTCGTCAGGCTGGGAGGAACAAAAATAAGAAAAATCCTCTTTTGTTTTTATTTTTTATGTCGGCTAACCTCCAAAGTGGGGGAAGGGCCTTGGTGAAGAGAAAGAGAGAGAGAGAGAGAGAGAGAGAGAGAGAGAGAGAGAGAGAGAGAGAGAGAGAGAGCAACATTCAACATTTTTTACCTATCATATTTCCTATGTTGTGTATGAAAATTGGAAGCTACAGAGAGAGAGAGAGAGAGAGAGAGAGAGAGAGAGAGCAACATTCAACATTTTTTACCTATCATATTTCCTATGTTGTGTATGAAAATTGGAAGCTACAGAGAGAGAGAGAGAGGAGAGAGAGGAGAGAGAGAGAGAGAGAGAGAGAGAGAGAGAGAGAGAGAGAGAGAGCAATAACATTCAACTTTTTTTTACCGATTATATTTTCTATGTTATCTATGAAAATTAGAAGCTACACACACACCCACACACAGAGTAAGAGAGAGAGAGAGAGAGAGAGAGAGAGAGAGAGAGAGAGAGAGAGAGAGAGAGAGAGAGAGAGAGTAATAATAACATTCAACATTTTTTACCCACTGATCAGGATACTTATTTGAGACGCAAAATCCAATGCGACAAATGACTTTTATTTCAACAGTTCCATTCATACTAATATTGCTCTGGATATATCTAACCATACATATGAATCATATCAGGATCTGTTTTAATATCACAAAATGTTTAGAGAATCCAATTCTATGTAACGCTAAACCATAGATGGATTAGTAAATGATTTATGAAGAAAGGAAATACATTAAAGTAACGTAGAGAATATTTCAATGAAATAATAAAGCATTATTATGATGCTGGTCAATATATGAAATGAATAAAAATTTTTATACAGGTACTGATATAATCTATAAAATCGTGATAAAATATTACGCGCATTATAAATTACATAAAATGTAAATACATTTTTCCAATAATATTAAAATTAACATATAATTACTTACACTTTGCATGTCTCAAAGTGATTAAACTGGATCCATTGTCAATACGTAGCATGGAAAGATAATGGACTATGCAGTGGCAATGGAATCTAATCTCGAAGCAAGGAAATGAAATGGGGAAAGAAAACTTCGAAGAAAGGACCAAATGAATATCCTAGAAGATGTAGCGGAAAGGAAGGACATTAACTACCTGTATGGGTATAAGAAAGATGGAGTTGAAGGACACAAAGTTTATCGAGCCTTTGTGTTGAGGTGTTTGAAGTGGTCTATTGCTGAAGAGGATTTCTTTGGACACTTGGAACGCCTGAGTATTAGCAGTAGTTATATGGATATGGTAGTAAATATTCTTTTTTTTTTGGTTGAGCAATTCCCTTTTAGTGAATTAGTGAATATATATAGGCACATTATGTGTATGTGTGTATATATATATGTATATATATATATATATAATTATATAACGGATTTTGAGCGAAGCGAAAAATCTATTTTTGGGTGAGATGGCCATGTCGTCCTGATGGAAGTTCCTATAGGGTAGCTTCCTAGGGTATATTACAACTACGGCGATATTCCCAGAGAATTTACCTTAAGGTACCAGAATTCTAACTCCTGGAGCGAATATCCCTCCTGAAAGGGATATCGCGACATATCAGAGGACGTATTCTTGACACGCCACATGGCAATCTGCATCCCGAACAGAGATTTCATCTCGCAGGGGGCGATTGGCAAGAAACGAATTCGGGAAAGAAAAAGGGGAGCCGCTCCCAAGGCTCCCTATCTTCCGATTCGTATGCGTGCCTGGCGCCAATCCTGGCGCCATCTGTATTCCTTGTAGCGTACACGAGGTGCTACAGATACTGTATGTAGGGAGGGGTCCTACGGCCCTTTCTTAGAAAGGCAAGGGCGGGTCCATCAGGACGACATGGCCATCTCACCCAAAAATAGATTTTTCGCTTCGCTCAAAATCCGTTTTTTGGGCTCAAGCCATGTCGTCCTGATGGAAGTATACCAGAGCATTACTGTATCTGTGGATTCTCAGAACGTGCCGTACTCCCCGGATGTAATTTTTCCCGGTCGACTAGACCTAAAGACCTAAGATGTTACCGTTATACATCTTTTCAACTAACTATAAACCATGTTAGAGCTTCCTGCCCCCTACAGGGAAGAGTCCTACTAGACTCTGGAAAAGTCTCGAAGAGTACATATACCTATGTATGAATACCAGGCAAGCTAATATAGTGGTCTCGCCCTATATTAAGTAAAGCATAGTTTGTAAAGAATTACTACGTCAATATGAAATATCGACCAGTTCTCCGCACAATACTTGTATTGGACAAAGGTTTTATATCCGCATAGGAGGAAAACCAATGCAACATAGCTTGCATAAAGGAACAATTCTATTAGAATTATCCCAGATAAGGTACATAGAATGAATGCTCAATTATACCAATAAATTGACACAGGTGAAGGAGATGCAAGGTTCTCAAGAACCAGTTTATTGACAGGCAATAAATAGACAGGTTAACCACAATTATATATATATATATATATATATATATATATATATATATATATATATATATATATATATATATATATATATATATATATATATATATATATATATATATATATATATATATATATATATATATACATAAGAAGAGGATAACCCAAAACTTTAAGCATAAGTATGATAGTAAACAGAACTTGTTTGTCTGAAAGAAAAACATTAAATGCCACTTTTAATATACCGAGGTATCAAAGTCATAAAAGTCTGTATTACAAATCAATGACATTAGCGTTAGAAACGCTCGGCACACATGTCTGCACTTATGCTAAGTTCACCTTCGGAAATGGAACAGTCTACATGGGCAACACAGTGCCCTCACTTAGTTTGTAGTACAGTATGTAACTACACACTCACCCTGGAATTAATCGTCCCAATTAAGACCACTGTTCCTCGCAGAGTTAAACAGTAGGGTTAACACCGCGACCCACTGCTACCACAGATCTCTTTAGTTCCTCTACTTGCTTCGCATAGTGGCGAAAGAACACTCTGGAAGACTTCCAGCCAGTGTATGAACGGAGATGTTCAAAATCCATACAATTAAAGAAATTTAAGGATGAGGCAACTTTCCTCGGATCGTGACCTGCGGGTGTACTGTCAGGATCCGCTCTGCGAATAAAATATGTGATTTTCGCTCTGAGTTGATTCAGAGATAAATTTGAGCCTGATGTTTCTCCCCTGAATAGTTGACCACCCTTGAAGTCTGAAGTTCTATGAAGATAGACCTTTAGGCATTCTACTGGACATAGAGATGCATCTTCTTTCAGAGGGCAGATTCTCCAGGGACCCCACCTGTTGGTGGGTAACTCATTCTTGGCGAGAAACATAGGATCTGAAAACAGGTTCAGTTCTCCCCCATCCAGGAACTGAACACGACCTGCCTCTCTCGAGAGGGCTACAATCTCACTAACCCTGGCCCCGGACGCGAGTGCAAATAGGAAAATAACTTTTTGTGTCAAATCCTTTAACGCACACTCTTCATTGCTCAACAGAGAA
Organism: Palaemon carinicauda; assembly: GCF_036898095.1. NCBI lineage: Eukaryota > Metazoa > Arthropoda > Malacostraca > Decapoda > Palaemonidae > Palaemon > Palaemon carinicauda. The sequence continues at coordinate 114,138,734 of NC_090740.1, read as the reverse complement.
GCGAAATGAAGAACTTGTCTAAAGACCATGAAATGAGCTTTGGAGGTGCTGAAGGTCTGAGCCTAGCGCAGGCTTTCGGGACTTTATTAAAGATCTCGTTACCTAGGTCGACCTGGAAGGCATATAGAATGGGTCTTGTCAAAGCAGACTTACACGCTGAAATCGTGTTAGCTGCCAATCCTTGACCATGGAGGTGGAGAAGAAAGATAAGCAGAAGTCTGTCAAGATCTCCTGCGAATTCTTCGCCTTGACAAAAGGCCACCCATTTTCCCCAAGATGACTCATATTGCCTTCTAGTAGATTTGCACTTATATTCCTCAAGGAAGTCTATGCTGGCTTTCGAAATCCCGAGACACTTTCTCACCGCTAGGGAGAGAAAATCATGAGCTGCAGGGTCCGGGTTTTCTGTAATGAAGCGCAGACAGTTGACTTCTGGACTCGCTGGGTCAGAACTGGATGTGGTAGCGGTACAAACTTCAGCTACAGTTCCAATGCCAGGGGGAACCACACGCTGTTCGGCCACTTGTGGGCCACTATTGCCGCTACCCCTTGAAGGAACTCAGTTTGTTGAGGACCCTCAACAGAAGGTTGTGAGGAGGGAACAGATAAATCTTGGACCATCTGTACCAGTCGAGGGACATTGCGTCCACTGCTTCCGCTAAGGGGTCCTCGTACGGGGCACGTACAGGGGCAACTTCTTATTGTCTTTCGTCGCAAAGAGGTCTATCTGCAGTTCTGGGACTTGATTCAGAATGAAGGAGAATGATCCTGCGTCTAAGGACCATTCCGTCTCTATCGGTGTGAACCTGGATAGAGCGTCCGCCGTCACATTGCGGACTCCTTGAAGGTGAACTGCCGACAGGTACCACTTCTTCTTTTCCGCCAATCGGAAGATGGCCAACATCACCTGGTTGAGAGGTGGTGACCTCGATCCTTGTCGATTCAAGTATCTCACAACTACCTCGCTGTCCATCACCAACCTTATGTGGATCGAGTGACGCGGGGAGACTTTCTTTAAGGTAAGGAGCACTGCCATAGCTTCTAGAAAGTTTTATGTGAAAGGTCTTGAATAGCTTGGACCAAGTCCCCTGGACTTTTTTCCGATGAGAGTGACCTCCCCATCCCTCCTTCGAGGCATCTGAGTGAATCGTCACCGACGGGGGAGGTGGCTGAAGAAGAACCGACTTCTTTAGATGTCTGGCTTGGGACCAAGGCCTGAGAAGAGTACTTAGCCGAAGCGGCTGGTCTTCTCAGATCTCGTTTGATGCATAACTTCTCCAAACTCCGATTGCATCCTTTAGCTGTGCTCTTAGCACTGGGTCTGTCACCGAAGCAAACTGGAGAGAGCCCAGTACCCTCTCCTGCTCGCGTCTTGATATCCTTTCGGAATCTAGAAGTCTCTTGACAGAACCCGCTATCTCCTTCCTTTTCTTCGCCGGGATGTAGAAACGGTGTGACAAAAGGTCCCAGTGGATTCCCAGCCACTGGAACTTTTGAGATGGAGAGAGTCGAGACTTTTTTCTGTTGATCTTGAAGCCTAGGTACTCTAGGAACTGGATCACTTGACTGGAAGCTTACAAGCATTCTGTCTCGGATGCTGCCCACACCAACCAGTCGTCCAGGTAGGCTACTACCTGAATTCCCTTTAGGCGTAATTGTTTGAGAGCTACGCTTGCAAGCTTCGTAAAAATCCTTGGGGCTATGTTTAGCACGAATGGCATGGCTCCGAAGGCGTATAGTCTTCGTTGTAGCCTGAACCCTAGGTAGGGGGAGAGTCGATGGCTGATTGGAATGTGCCAATAGGCGTCTGACAAGTCTATAGAGACGGAATATGCCCTCTTGGGCAGTAAGGTCCTTATGTGTTGCAGTGTTAGCATTTTGAATTTGCAATTCACTATGAACTTGTTGAGTGGCAACAAGTCCAGAATGACTCTGAGCTTTTCCGAGTCCTTCTTGGGAACACAAAACAGCCTCCCTTAGAAATTGATGGGCTTCACCCTTCGGATCACCTTTTTTCTCCAACAGTTCTTGAACGTACTCCTCCATAACGGGGGTGGAGTGTTGGAAAAACCGAAGGCACGGGGGTGGAGTGCTGTACCAGCTCCAGCCCAGTCCATTCTTGAGTAGGCTGTGGGCCCAGGGATCGAAGGTCCACCGATCCCGAAATTTCAGAAGTCTCCCTCCTACCGGTATCACCTCACTTGGACTGCCGTCCTAAGGTCTTGCCTTCCTGACCACGACCACCCCTGAATCCCCTTCCCCTTGAGGGGCGTCTAGACGAGCCTCTGGCTGCTCCTCTAGGCTTTGCTCGAAAGGAAGTAGACTGCCCTTCGAATGCTGGGGTGAATGCCGTGGACTGTGTCGACACGGCCTGGGGTACCCACTGAAAATTGGTCGGGGTTTGTGCCACGATCTGGGGCACTGGGGGCAATGGCAATTGCAGTTGCTGTTGCTGTCTAACAGGCTTGGCTGGCCGAGACGGTAGCCTAGTCCTCATAGTCTTCCTCTTTGGTTGAGGACCCTCATCCGGGGAAGACTTTCTTTTGATAGCCAGGCCCCACTTCTGGAGAAGGTTTCTATTCTCCAAGGCGGCCTTATCAACAACTTCTTTGACCAAGTCGGTAGGGAAAAGGTCTTTTCCCCAAATGTTGGAGGAGATTAGTTTCCTTGGCTCGTGCCTCACCGTAGCCGAGGTGAACACGAACTCCCTACAAGCTCTCCTTGCCTTGACGAAGCCATAAAGGTCCTTCGTCACTGTGGCCAGATGAGTCTTGGCCACCACCATGAACATTTTATGGACCTTGGGGTCACTTGCCATCGTCTCGAGAGTAGTCTGAAGAGACATTGAGGCAGCCAGTCTTTCTTTTGTCTAGAACTCTCTTCGCAAAAGAAAGTCAAACAGCTTAGGGAGGTCCTCGCCGAACTGACGTCCGGCAATATAAGCCTCCAACTTTCCAACTGAGAACGTAAGATGGACGTCCTTCCAGTCTTTGTGGTCCATAGGCAGGGCCAGCGACAAGGGTTTACACTCCTCTAGGGAGTGGCAAGGCTTCCCGGCCTCGACTGCTTTTAGTACAGCCGCAAACCCTTTCTGTAAAAAGGGGAAGGCTCTAGTAGGCGAGGACACAAAGGAAGGGAGCTTCCTGTTCAATGCGGCTACCTTTGAGTTAGAGAAGCCCCTCTCTTTCATCGAGGATGAAAGTAGAGCTTGAGCCTTAGCATGGTCCATCACTATGACCTCCTTCGGCTCTGTCTCCTCCTTTGAAGCTGGTTCCTTCCTCAGCCGGACATAACAGTCCGGATATGATGCCTTGCTGGGCCAGAATTCCACCTCCTCCAGGGGAACTGAGCCCAGCTTATCCGAGATGACGATCTTTCCAGTCGTCATCGGCATGTGCTCAGCATACCTCCATGGGTTAGCATCTGAGCACAAGGGAAGGTCTTTCACATTGAGCTTTTTCTGGGGCCCATGTGATTCTGCAAGGCACTGCATTCGCAGTTCCATTGCAGCCGCCTTCTCCTGATTCTCCTTCTGCATTTGTTGGATCATTCCAACAATAGAAGAGAGGGCCTATCCCAGCTCTACTGGGAGACCGGCCGATGTTGAGGGAATAGGCTCCGGAATCTGAACCGGAGTAGCCGACACCTCGTCGACTTCTACCTCTACAACGTCTGGGGCTTGAACTTCATCCTGGGCTTCTGCCAGGAGGTCTTCCTCCAGACACTCGTCCACATCAGACATCCTGTCATCTAACTGGATGTCTTGCATTGCGACCGCGACTTCAGCATCCACCTGGATCTGAACTTGGGGGATCTCCTCTTGAGGCTGGGGAATCACTGCATCAGCTGATGCCTTAGGGAAAAGATACGCCCTCATCTTCTCACTTGGAAGATAAGGGCCAGAAGTGTTCTTTTGGAAGCCCCTTACCCAGGTACGAAGCTTCTTCCTAGCTATATCCCTTGATTCCGCCGTCCTAGGGGAATCAAAGGCCTCAGTAATCAGGTTAGTGCACACAATACATACCTGAGGGTCCCAATACCGGAGATCATCCTTGGAGACAGCGCATGCTGCGTGTCTCCTACAAAACTCATGTCCGCAGAGGTTCTTGCTACGGACGTTGCAGAAAGCACTTCCGCACTTCGGAGGGTCCTTCTGTAAAGAGAAGAAATTTCCATGAGTATCAAGTGAACTATGTATCACTGGATATGCATAGTATAGCATAACAATTCAGAAAGGAAAGACACACACTTGTGTTTCCCTCACAACCCATTGTTGCAGCCTTCCAGATAATAAAATCAAATGGTTAATCTCTTCTAGAGTAACCAATGCAAAGTTTCCAGAGGAAACAGGTGGAGCTCACACCTAAGCAATGATTTTAAAATCCTGGATAATAGACAGGAAAGAACTCACTTTCCTATCTGTAGGGCAACAGCAAAGGACTGTGCAAGAAAACACAAAAGTGTTAGAACACACAGTGCTGTACCAAAACCCATACTATAGTTTTCCTCTTACTGTATATGTTATACTGAAGAATACTAGTACAGTATAGGAGGATACGTGCCGGCCGGCACACACCATAACTAGTTTTAAAGTATACTACTTAACAGCTATAAGGCGGCAGAACTCTGGTTCAAATGCATGTGCCGGTCGGCAGCAATTGCCGGCCGGCAACAGCCAATGTCGGCCGGCAATGGCTGCCGGCCGGCAACTACACAAGGTAGTACCCAGCTGCTGGCCACACTCTTGGTGACCGGCAGACAAGGGCTGACATTAGCCGGCCGGCAAAGGTACAGGACCGATGCCAGCCGGCAGCAAAAGAACCAGAGGACTACACCTGCCCGGCTGCCGGCCTCATAGGCCGGCAGCCGGGTCGGGTACAGCACTAGAAGAAAAATAGGATGGATGCCGGGATAAGAGTGTACACTACCTCCAAGCCCGGCAATCCGAAAGAGTGCATATAAGGAAGGGGAGAATCTAATTCAGGCTTCCTGGCCAATGCCGTCTGGCTCTACAGGCAGGCATGGATAAGGGACCAAGGGAGGTCCGGGCAACACTCAAAATATAAGACCCTTGCCGGCCGGCAGCTCTGCCGGCCGGCAGGGGGCTGAGTCAGTTCCACATCCTAACCTATACTAGGTCCAGATGTAGAACGACGTACAGTACTGTAATGGCTAGGCCATTACGGAGATAGAGGGGGAAGGGACAAAAGAGGGTCCTACCAACCTTGCTTTAGTGACGGATCACCCGCAGCCAAGAAACTTATCTTAGCCTAAGGGAGATCTAAGGGGGGAGGCCAGCAATACTTGCCAGCTCCCAGAGCACCAAAGCAAGGAAGGTGTTGCCACTCCCAGGGAAAGAAACTTATCCTCCCCCGAGAACAGCAACAAGGACTAGTCTGGTAGATCTCAAAAGAAGGAATCATATCCACAGAAACCTTCGGTAGTGACCTAAGGAGGCTAAGCCACCTTTGTCTGTGTCAGGCCAGCGAGGGAGACTCTACCCTAAGCCAGACAAGCACAGACTCAGACTAAAAACTCTGTTGTTCTGTCCCTCTTTGAACCAGACTTACTGGAACAGGAAGGTACAGTAACACCTCAGTATAGTTTTATCGAAAATTAATTCGGAAAAAACCACTTAGGGATAAGCCCAAGGCTTAAACAGAGGGAAAGGGATTCCATACCTTCTCCGAAGAAAAGAAAGCAACCGGGGAGTATGAGAAAGTATACTAAGGCTCCATAAGCAACTTAGCCTAGGCACCAAGAGAATCGATTACCTAAATCACCGAAACTCACTCGTATACTATCTTGGAAATATTCCACACAATCTTAAATGTATAAAACATAGCCTAAAGCTTCAATAAAATTTTATTACACTCGGAAAAACCAAAATCATGCATGAAGTACTAGGACCAAACGACTAGGCTACATGGCCTAGCGTAGGCCAGAATGGCGAATACTTCGCCAAAATAATACTAAGCACGAAAGGAAATCCTATGTAATGCTAAATAGCTAAAATTTATTAAAGCAAAACAACCGGGAATGTCGCTCTGACTAACTAAACTTATACCTAGCGAGCGACAGCGTCTATGACGCCTCTGGTAGGCTACGGCTCTTGTAACAAAGATTAATCCTATTAATCACTAAAAAATTTACCAAGAGCCTACATTTATACATAAAAGACATGGTACTCAACTTATCAGAGGCCGACGAAGACGGAGAAGCCATGAAAAGTAGAATAAATCCAAGATTTGCGAGAAACACAGGAAAAAACACCGAGTTGTTAAGCTACGCAAAAAGGAATACAGATGGCGCCAGGATTGGCGCCAGGCACGCATACGAATCGGAAGATAGGGAGCCTTGGGAGCGGCTCCCCTTTTTCTTTCCCGAATTCGTTTGTTGCCAATCACCCCCTGCGAGATGAAATCTCTGTTCGGGATGCAGATTGCCATGTGGCGTGTCAAGAATACGTCCTCTGATATGTCGCGATATCCCTTTCAGGAGGGATAATCGCTCCAGGAGTTAGAATTCTGGTACCTTAAGGTAAATTCTCTGGGAATATCGCCGTAGTTGTAATATACCCTAGGAAGCTACCCTATAGGAACTTCCATCAGGACGACATGGCTTGAGCCCAAATATATATATATATATATATATATATATATATATATATATATATATATATATATATATATATATATATCTTGAAAGGGTTCCACAATGATGTAAGACGTGTTTGAAAACTTGGTGTATATTTGTAAATATTACAAAAAACGTTTAGAGCTTTCGTCCATCATCTGTGGACTTGGTCACTAAAAGATGACATTTTTAAACCACCATTGCCTAAAGGTAAGTTTTGTGAGCTAATTAAGATATCAGTAGAATCTACTATTTTTGAATTTGAAGGTTCATTTTATCAACAAAAGATGGGAGTCTCAATAGGTTCTTCCCTATCCCCGGTTCTGGCCAACCTTTGTATGGAGTTTTTTGAGAAGTTGTATGTTAACAAATTACCAAGAGAAATAAAACCTGAAATTTGGGTACGGTATGTGGATGATATCTTTATTGTATACAAACATAATGAGGAGGCTTTTAGAAGGTTTTTAAATTTACTGGATGGCTATGTACCCTCCATAAAATTTACTGTGGAAAGAGAAACTGATAATCAATTACCCTTTCTCGATTTGATAGTTCACCGAGATAACGTGAATAGGTCTTTTAAATTTTCTGTTTTTAGAAAGAGCACACACACCAATTCATACATTCATTTTTTTTCATATCATGATGCTAAAGTCAAATCAAAGGTTTTAACAAATCTGTTTATCCGAGCATATCGTCTGTGACCCTATTTATATTGATAAAGAAATTGAGTTTTTAATGCACAGTTTCAGGAACTTATGTTACCCTAAATATTTTATCGAACATTTTCACAAAAAAGCTAGAAAGATATATTTTAATCCCCTTGATAAAACTGATAAGCCTGATTTTAAAACATCTCTGCTGCTTCCCTACAACAAAGAACTCGCCAATTCCTCTCTTGGTTTGTGTAGAGAGACACCGGGATATAATATCGTTTTTCAGTATGAGAATACCCCCAGGAAGAAACTTATTAATAAAAACCGAGGTAAAGATGATGGTGAGATAGGAGTATATGTGATTCCATGTAAGGATTGTGAGGAATGCTACATCGGGGAGAGCGGCCACTCGTTGGAAGAGAGGAAAAGGGAACATATTGCAGCTTGCAGATCGGGGAACTACTATAGTGCATAGCCCGACATACTTGGGAGAAAAGTCATGCAATAGCCTTTAACAAGGCAGAAATTGTTTACAGGTGTCGTGACAGGGCAATCAGGAGAACGATAGAAGGTGCTGTGATCTCTTTGAACAAGACTTTTGAGGGTAACAGGGGAATAGTAGAAGATGAAAACATCAGTGAAGAAATATGTAGGAGGAGCAAAATTCGTAACTGTAGGAATATATGTGCCATGATAAGAGATGCTTCCTCCTCTGTCCCTCCTTCACAGGTGCATCCTCCACAGACATTATAAGTGACAAACGACCAGAACTACCAAACACATCGAATTGGCCAGTGACCATCGTAACATACCACCCAGAAGATCTCAAAGAATTTTGGAAAGGACAAGGGCCCAACAACCTGAAATCGTTTTGTAATTGATTTTAATCTATTTTACCCCTTTTACCCCCAAAGGACGTACTGGTACGTTTCACAAAACTCATCCCTTTACCCCCATGGACGTACCGGTACGTCCTTGCAAAAAACTGCTATTTACATTTTTTTTTTGCATATTTTTGAAATTTTTTTAGAAATTTCAGGCATTTTCCAAGAGAATGAGACCAACCTGACCTCTCTATGACAAAAATTAAGGCTGTAAGAGCAATTTAAAAAAAAATATACTGCAAAATGTGCTGGGAAAAAAATAACCCCCTGGGGGTTAAGGGTTGGAAATTTCCAAAGAGCCTAGGGGTAAAAGGGTTAACTATATGGCTATGTATTTGAATTGTTTATGTATTTCTGTTTTTTCTTATATCAGTACCTGACTTTGTAATTTTATAAACATTTTAGTGACCAAGTCCACAGATGATGGACGAAAGCTCTAAACGTTTTTTGTAATATTTACAAATATACACCAAGTTTTCAAACACGTCTTACATCATTGTGGAACCTTTTCAAGATAACAAGGAAGTACGACATTGTACTTGTTTGCACCAGATATATATATATATATATATATATATATACTGTATATATATATACTGTATATATATACATATATATACTATATATACTGTATATATATATACTGTATATATATACATATATATACTGTATACTGTATATATATATATATATATATATATATATATATATATATATATACACACACATATATATATATATATATATATATATATATATATATATATATATATATATATACATATATAAATATATATATATATATATATATATATATATATATATATATATATATATATATATATATATACATATATATATATTGCAGCACTCAAAATTAACAAATAAAGTAAAGCCTTAACGAAGCAATGTGCTGGAATTGACGGGGTTTAATGGCCTGGAATATTTCTCTGTTAACATCACCAATAATCAATAAATCATAAAAAGGAAAGTAAAAAGGAATAAAAAATCAAAGAGAAACAGGTAACAAAGTTCATTTCGCCCACAACATAAGTCGACGGGAAGGGGTAAATTCATATGTTCAGATTAAAGATTCTCTTTTCCAACTCACAGAAAAATAGAATTGGAGTCCGTGCCTCCGTATTTCTATTTATAACTTTTGGTTAATAACTTATATGCTGCTCTGAAATGAACGTAGAATACATTTACAGAAACAAATTTGGAGTTCGTGAATCTTTCTTCATGCACTGTGCTTACTATTTTAAGCGAAACACGGGCATTGGATTGTTGAAATATTATATAAAATATTACGTAGACATTTTATTCGAATAGAGTGCTCAAGCTTTAGGGGAAAATTAATTCATGTATATTAAATTAATGGTTCAGTTTTTTTAAATTTATTTATACAGCGTTGATATTCTTAGGAAAAGCTGCTTTCTTTTCCTATTGAGAGGACTCAAAGAGAAACCAGAAATACAGTAGAGAAATACAACGAGGATCATATCATCAAAATCTCCGTGAAAAACTGTTACATATATTGTATAATATAGCAGATACATAATTTATTCACATGTTTACTCATTTGGACAGTAAAAACCAATGAATGTTTCTCTTACATATAGGGGCATTGAAATCTATTTTCAGTAAACAGTTTTGAATATATTACCAATGCTTCCACCAATTCCTTGTAAATGAAAATACAAAGACGCTTAAAAATTAAACCATTATTATCATCATATTATTACTTGCTAAGCTACAACCTTAGTTGGAAAAGCTGGATGCTTTAAGCTCTTGGGCCCCAACAGGGAAAATAGCCCAGTGAGGGAATGAAACAAGTAAGAATAAAATATTTTAAGAACAGTAACAACACTAAATTAAATATTTCTTATATAAACTATGACAACTTTAACAAAACAAAAGAAATTAGAGAAAATAGTGTGTCCGAGTGTACCCTCAAGCAAGAGAACTCTAACCCAAGACAATGTAAGACCATGGTGCAGAGGCTATGACACTACCCAAGACAAGAGAACAATGGATTGGTTTTGGAGTGTCCTTCCCATAGAAAAGCTGCTTACCAGAGCTAAAGACTCTTCTTCTACCCTTAACAAGACAAAATTAGCCACTGAACAATTACAATGCATTAGTTAACCCTTTCGATAAAGAAGAATTGTTTGGTAATCTCTGTGTTGTCAGGTGTATGAGGACAAGGGAGAATTGTGTGCCCGAGTGTACCGTCAAGCAAGAGAACTCTAACCCAAGAGACAGTGGAAGACCATCCCAATTTCTTCGGTAAAACAGTTGTAAACTTCCATCAGGATTCAGTCGACACCAGTATATACAAAGCCTAATGTCTTGATTATGGAAAATAGTACAACGGATAAAGAAGAAAATTCTTTCATAGAGATTTATTCAGTCTAAGCGCTCAGCGGGGTACGGGGAAAGGGAGCTCAGCTATTTTCGATCATATAAATAATTCAAATCTTCTCATCAAATCGAACGTGCTGCGCATAGATTTGATAAAAGGCTGACGGTTTGAAGGAAAGGTAAAATGGGCTGGGATCGAGCAAAAACTGCGATGAATATCCCCTAAGGAGAGCTTGGTTTAGATTTTTTTGATTATTTTTATCATACCATCATTAAGAATATCCAAAATACTGTTCAGTGACAAATTCCTTTAATATATTGCAAATATTTGGAATATTGTTCCTTCCGTTTTTTTTTTTTTCCAGGATCATTTTAACTTACATGTTACTAGAACCATGTCTGATGGTTTCATCTTATAGGTTTTTAGTGGCATCTTGCCGAGGTTAAAAAAGGCTAAAACAAATATCTGAAATAAAAAGATAGAATTGCTCACAAGACTGTGTCATCCTACTTGAGAGAGAGAGAGAGAGAGAGAGAGAGAGAGAGAGAGAGAGAGAGAGAGAGAGAGAGAGAGAGAGAGAGAGATGCTATAAAAATATTTGAAAATGTATAAGGGTGACAAAACAATAAAACTGTTCATGATACAGTGTCATCCAACTTGAGAGAGAGAGAGAGAGAAATGCTAAAGAAATATCTGAAAATGTATAAGGGTGACAAAACAATAAAAATGTTCATGATACAGTGTCATCCAACTTGAGAGAGAGAGAGAGAGAGAGAGAGAGAGAGAGAGAGAGATGCTAAAGAAATATCTGAAAATGTATAAGGGTAACAAATCAATAAAACTGGTCATGATACAGTGTCATCCAACTTGAGAGAGAGAGAGAGAGAGAGAGAGAGAGAGAGAGAGAGAGAGAGAGAGAGAGAGAGAGAGAGGTGCTAAAAATATCTGAAAATGTATAAGTTTAACAAAAACATTAAATTGTTCATGAGACAGTGTCATCGAACTTGAGAGAGAGAGAGAGAGAGAGAGAGAGAGAGAGAGAGAGAGAGAGAGAGAGAGAGAGAGAGATCCCCATATGGAAATGTACATATAACTGATAGAAGACTATATTACTTTTAATCAATACAATTTATTAGCCCTCTGCTCATATACAATCTGTTACCTCTCTGCTCATATATGATAAAATTCATCATGAATGAAAAAAAAATGAAACATATTCCATAAAAGATGAATTATGAAAAATATAACGATATAATACTAAAAATCCACTGAATAACCTTGGGGTCCCTTGTCTAACCTGTCCAGAATGCTTAATGACCGTAGAGCGAAAAGCAGGTTTCGTTGATGAATTGATCTTGGTGAAAAATATCACTAACGTCAACCGACGGTTGTTTAACCTTAGGGTTAGTTACCATTTCTCATCATCACTTTATAAAGGAAGGGAGGATCTATTTTGGGGTTTTATTCCCGTAGAGTTATTTTCTCTGCGAGTGTCTGAAACTTATGGACGATAAATTATATGATGAATTTATGAAAGAGTGAGGAATTGTATATTTGAAAGAAAGTGTATGTATATATATATACATATATATATATATATATATATATACATATATATATATATATATATATATATATATATATATATATATATATATATGTTGCTGTGTACTGATTGGCAACGTCTCTGCCTGGTTTGCCAGACCGGGGTTCAAGTCCCACTCAGACTCGTTAGTTCTTTAAGTGTCTACATCCTTGTGAGCTAAGGTTGGGGGATTTGGGGAGCCTGTAGGTTAATCTGCTGAGTCATCAGCAGCCATTGCCTGGCCCACTATCGTCCTAGGTGGAGAGGGGGCTTGGGCGCTGATCTTATAACATATGGTCAGTCTCTAGGGCATTGTCCTGCTTGCTAGGGCAATTTCACTGTCCCTTGCATCTGACATTCATGAGCGGCCTTTAAACATTTAAAAGAAATTTATATATATATGTATGTATATATATATATATATATATATATATATATATATATATATATATATATATATATATATACACCATACACTATTATACACAAACATTCCCACGAATACATATACGCTAAATCATGTGATATAGTCTACATTATCAAACATCTGTGATACAAACAAAAATAGACAAACTGAATTAGGAGAGATAACTAAACTTACCTCCAAATATTTCGATCACATTTCCGTCGTTATAAATAGCTCTGCTCCCTTTCATAATTAATGACTATGATATGATCTAAATCTCGAGGGCGAGTAGCTAGGGAGGAATATTTGCCTCTGGCACATAGAATGGATTCGCTGTTAATGCTCAGAGCTCTCAAACAAAAGCTACCCAGCGTCTTGAATCTATATATACTATGATTATATAGTTCTTAAGCTGTGTCACTAAATGAATAATGGTATACTGTGAAATTATACCTTTTTATATTTTTTTGAGTTGGAAATATATTACTTTCCTATTATCTTGTTAGTTCTCAAGCTGTGTCACTGAATGAATAATGGTGTTCTCTGAAATTATACCTTTTTTATATTATTTTGAGTGAGAAATATACTAATCTTATATTATTATCTTGATATTTCTCAAGCTATGTCACTGAATGGATAATGGTATACTGTGAAATTATACCTTTTTATATTTTTTTTGAGTTGGAAATATATTATTTTCATATTATTATCTTGATATTTCTCAAGCTATGTCACTGAATGGATAATGGTATACTGTGAAATTATACCTTTTTATATTTTTTTTGAGTTGTAAATATATTATTTTCATATTATTATTTTGATAGTTCTCAAGCTATGTCAATGAATGGATAATGGTATACTGTGAAATTATACCTTTATATATTTCTTTGAGTTGGAAATATATTATTTTCATATTATTATCTTGATATTTCTCAAGCTGTGACACTGAATGGATAATGGTATACTGTGAAATTATACCTTTTTAAATTTTTTTGAGTTGTAAATATATTATTTTCATATTATTATTTTGATAGTTCTCAAGCTATGTCACTGAATGGATAATGGTATACTGTGAAATTATACCTTTTTATATTTTTTTGAGTTGTAAATATATTATTTTCATATTATTATCTTGATATTTCTCAAGCTGTGACACTGAATGGATAATGGTATACTGTGAAATTATACCTTTTTATATTTTTTTGAGTTGTAAATATATTATTTTCATATTATTATTTTGATAGTTCTCAAGCTATGTCACTGAATGGATAATGGTATACTGTGAAATTATACCTTTTTATATTTTTTTGAGTTGTAAATATATTATTTTCATATTATTATCTTGATATTTCTCAAGCTGTGACACTGAATGGATAATGGTATACTGTGAAATTATACCTTTTTATATTTTTTTGAGTTGTAAATATATTATTTTCATATTATTATTTTGATAGTTCTCAAGCTATGTCACTGAATGGATAATGGTATACTGTGAAATTATACCTTTTTATATTTTTTTGAGTTGTAAATATATTATTTTCATATTATTATCTTGATATTTCTCAAGCTATGTCACTGAATGGATAATGGTATACTGTGAAATTATACCTTTTTTATATTTTTTTGAGTTGGAAATATATTATTTTCACATTATTATCTTGATATTCAACAACTTGTGTCACTAAATGGATAATGGTAGTCTCTTAAATTATACCTTTTTAAATTTTTTTGTGTTGGAAATATATTATTTTCATAGTATTATTTTGATAGTTCTTAAGCTGTGACACTAAATAGATAATGGCATTCTCTTAAAATATACCTTTTTATATTCTTTTGAGTTGGAAATATATCATCTTTATACTATTTTCTTGATAGTTCTTAAGCTGTGTCACTAAATGGATGATGTTATATTCTGAAATTATACCTTTAGATATTTCTTTTTTTTTTTTTGAGTGAGAAGTGTATGAGTTTCTTGATGCAGAAATTATTATGGTATTATCTGAAATTATACCTTTTTATATTTTTGAGTAAAAATACATATTACTTATATACCTTTTTCTTGATGCATCTATTATATAAATGTAAATTTGACAATCTTTACTTCAGTATTAGCTATTAAGGTATCTGGGTCTTATGTTCAGTAAGCAATAACTAGTTTTATGATTTTAAGAAACAGTCATTATATAGTGACCTTATATGAAGCCCTGTCCACACGATCGAGCATGCCCGACGGGCAAACAATGATACCAGGCCACAGTATTTAGTGAAAATGAGGGTTGATGACGTCCGAAGCGGGAAAATTAAAGTCAGGGATCTGGCAATACTGTATGATGCTAGATCCCTGTCTGTGGTTTTCCCGCTTCTGACATCATTAATCCTTAAGCCCTGTCCACACGAACGAGCATGCCCGACGAGCAAACAATGATACCAGACCATAATAGTTAGTGAAAATGAGGGTTGATGACGTCAGAAGTGAGAAAATTAAAGGCAGGGATCTGGCAACACTGTATGATGCCAGATCCCTGTCTGTGGTTTTTCCTCTTATGACGTCATTAACTCTCATTCTTACTATCTGTTGTGGTCTGGTATCACTGTTTGCCCGTCGGGCATGCTCGATCGTGTGGACAGGGCTTTAGAAACCGCAACTTTCCCCTTATTCTCAAATACTGATATATTGTCATCTGGTAAAAACGGAAAATGCTTTAGTCAATAGAAAATCTTTTAATTCTAACAATTATCTGATTTTATGGGTAACTAAAAAGGTTGATCATCGATTTCTTGTTTCAAATTTAGAATGTTGAAAGTAAGAAACTGACCCTTATGAATTATGATAGTCTTATTAAGACTATTTTATAGCCATGTAATTAATACGTGAAAAAGGGTCACTATAATTTATCAAGCATTTTAATTAATTTACTTCAGAACACAAATATGGTAAAAATACAGAAAAATTGGAGTGACACTGGGAATCTCCATGAATGATATAGTTTGTGAAGATATGATATATTTAGATATCTATATATTTATATATTCATATATTTGTATATTCCTTTAATTATATATTTCTATATTTATATATTTATATATCTATATATTTATATATTTGTATATTTGTATATTTATATATTCATATTTTCATAGATTCATATATTTATATATTTATATATTTATATATTTATATATTTATATATTTATATATTTATATATTTTCATATTTGTATATTTATATATGTATACATTTATATATTTACATATTCATATATTCAAATATCTATATGCTTATATATTTATATATCGCAAATGGTGGATTGGAAGCAGATGTACGTCAGAGAGTGAATGAAGGATGCAAAGTGTTGGGGGCAATGAAGGGAGTGGTAATGAATGGAGGGTTGGCATAAATGTAAAGAGAATTCTGTATGAGAAAGTGATTGTAACAACTGTGATGTATGGATCGGAGCTGTAGGGAATGAAAGTGACGGAGAGACAGACATTGAAAGTGTTTGAGATGAAGTGTCTGAGGAGTATGGCTGGTGTATCTCGAGTAGATAGGGTTAGGAACGAAGCAGTGAGGGTGAGAACGGGTGTAAGAAATGAGTTAGCAGCTAGAGTGGATATAAATGTGTAGAGGTGGTTTGGCCATGTTGAGAGAATGGAAAATGGCTGTCTGCTAAAGAAGGCGTTGAATGCAAGAGTTGATGGGAGAAGTACAAGAGGAAGGCCAAGGTTTGGGTGGATGGATGGAGTGAAGAAAGCTCTGAGTGATAGGAGAATAGATGTGAGAGAGGCAAGAGAGCGTGCTAGAAATAGGAATGAATGGCGAGCGTTTATGACGCAGTTCCGGTAGGCCCTGCTGCTTCCTCCGGTCGCCTTGGATGACCGAGGAGGTACCAGCAGTAGGGGATTCAGCTAAGGAAGCTTCGTCTGTGGTGGATAACGGGGGAGGGTGGGCTGTGGCACCCTAGCAGTACCAGCCGCACTCGGCTGAGTACCTCGTCAGGCTGGGAAGAGCGTAGAGAGGAAATGACCCCATTTTTTTTTTTTTTCATTTGTTTGATGTCGGCTACCCACCAAAATTGGGGAAAGTGCCCTGGAATATGTATGTATCTACAAACATTTATATATTTGAAAGATGGTATAGAATATATTGCTTGAATTTAATTAATGAATAAAACTTCAGAAATGTACAAAATTCAACTGGCTATTTGATGCCTGCTTTTCCCAGGTATTATTCCTTTCAGTAAATATCTATATGAACCTTTTCTTAGTCACTCCTATTTATGACATTTCCATATCTTGCCACGAGTTCTAACCATACATCAATATGTTACAAAAGAAAGTTTTCTTGGTAGTATTATATATCATAATTACTGATAGCAGTAAGTTCTGGACGGAGTCGGTGATTTAAGAAAAAGAAAAAGACATCATTAGGGAAAGGGAAAGAATATAAAACTCTGCGGGATATCCTCTACATATTTCATAATTCTTCTTAAGGATGAGCGTCAGGATATGAAGAGTTGAAAATTTCAGTCATTAGTGAAAGACGACTATGGGAAAAATTAGTGATTAGTGGTAGCAATAATAATGATAGTAGTAGTAGTAGTAATAATAATAATAATAATAATAATAATAATAATAATAATAATAATAATAATCCAAAGGTGGAGATACATCGAAAAACTACTGTGAATAGAATAAGAAACTAGTAAATTACATGATTGAATGTAGTGTGGTGAAAACTTTAATGTATATTCAGAGGACAGTCCACGTCTTTCACACAAAGAATATGTTACATTTTACTCTCTATCTTACACTGCAGTGTTCAAGCATACAGTTATTCATGTACACATATACACTGGATATTTGATCACTGTTTGTTCCGGGTATTCCCAGTTTCTGTTAATTTCAATCTGACACCACTTTTTCATTATTATAGATATTTATATATAGTTTTTTTTTCTGTGAAATCTTGAATGGTTGAACTTTAAAATGATACGATGCAACTCTTCCATATTTTATGTTTTGAAATTTTTTTTTCCTGTCAAATATAAAAAAAAATATGGTTGTTAATTTCAATCTGACACCACTTTTTTATTGTTATAGATATTTATATGTAGTTTTTTTCTGTGAAATCTTGAATGGTTGAACTTTAAAGTGATACGATGCAATTCTTCCATATTTTATGTTTTAACATTTTTTTCCCTGTCAAATATAAAAAAAAAAATATGGTTAATTTCAATCTGACACCACTTTTTTATTGTTATAGATATTTATATGTAGTTTTTTTCTATAGAATCTTGAATGGTTGAACTTTAATGTGACCGATGCAATTTTTCCATATTTTATGTTTTAGAATTTTTTTTCCTGTCAAATATATAAAAAAAAAAATACGGTTTTGCGAGGATGCGTAGTTTTTAAAATTTTTCTATTCCTTTTTTTTTTTTAGAATTCTCTTTTGGTTTGATTATAGATTAATAGTTACTCTACACATTATAACTTTAAGAAATTGAAATTTGAAAAAAAAATGTTCGACGTTTATAAAATTTGAAAAACGATAAAATTTTAGCATAATTTTACTTATTTATTTTTTTCCTCCATTTCTTTTTCATGAATCTTAAAATTTTTTATACACGTGAGTAGGCATATTTTTGATTAGTCAATAAATTTTCAGAACGATATCTCCTTTAGTTTAATTTTCTATAAAAATATGATTTATATTTTCAGAACGATATCTCCTTTAGTTTACTTTTCTATGAAAATATGATATATATTTTCAGAACG
>NC_090740.1:114095424-114110424 GCF_036898095.1 Palaemon carinicauda | reverse complement strand
ATACTCCTAGTCATCATTAATATGTCTAAAGCCCTGTCCACACGATCAAGCATGCCTGATGGGCAAAGTGATACCAGGCCACAATAGTTAGTGAAAATGAGGGTTGATGACGTCAGAAGCGGGGAAATCTAAAGGTAAGGATCTGGCACCACTTTATGATGCCAGATTCCTGTCTGTGGTTTTCCGGCTTCTGACGTCATTAACCCTCATTCTTACTAACTATTGTTGTCTGGTATCACTGTGTACCCGTCGGGCATGCTCGATCGTGTGGACAGAGCTTTAGAGCATATTAAGGTCCTCATTACGCAATTTATACTAATAGTTCTAATGGCTTGTCCATATGAGCTGGCATGTTAGAGAGCAAATGGCGGGCACATTATACTGGGCCTGCCCGCTAGTGTTGCCCTCATAGCCGAGCTGATGATTATACGGGCTTGCCCGATGATGCCAGCATAGCTTTACTCAATGCATATACTGTAAATATGTTAAAATGCTACTATGAACCTCATATGCCTGGCTATAGTTTATAATTTTTCTTTAATTTTTTTTTACAGTAATTTGTATAATAATTTGTATCCTATATGTCTTAGTGTTCTTAAACTCAATTATGTCTTGCTTGATAACCATCCAAGTATTTCTTCAAGTAGCAATGCAAAAAGATTTGTTCGCTTTAGTCCTACTACTTTCCATGTTACCCCTTCATAAAGCATTGTATAAAATTATTAAATTCTCATGGTGAGGCTTCTTACTAAAACGAGAGAGAGAGAGAGAGAGAGAGAGAGAGAGAGAGAGAGAGAGAGAGAGAGAGAGAGAGAGAGAGAGAGAGAGAGAATGTTCCTCCGTATCGGATGTATCTGCAGACATATCTTCGGTATAACTGAAGCAGCATTTTTTTCCTTTTCTCTGCATTACTGGCTTTTAATGTTGTCACAAGTTTTATTGTTCTTGTAACACAAGGTTTATAATCATAAACAAACTCTAACGATAAAGATGAACCGACGTGCATGTTAGTGGTTTTGACCAATAAATAGGGTCAGCCGGTTCAAGTCTGAAAAGTTACAATGACTCAAGGGTGGGGAAACCATTATGGGAAAGAGAGGTTAACGTGCGTCTGGTTGGGCTTGACCTAGAGCCCTTGAGCACTGTCTACAGAGTTCATCCTTGCCAAGATTCTTTGACATGATGTGTCCTACCATGATAGTGGTATATTTAGCTCTTATTTTAGAAGCAGGCCTTCTGAAAGATAGTTAACTTAAATAAAATTTGGCTTTCACAGTTTTAATAATTTTTTTAACAATAAAATATATGATTCAATGACCTCAGATGTCTGCTTTCAGAAAACCTCAAATCAACCAACCAACACCAACCATTTTAGGAAGACTGGTTGGTACCCTTGACAGCGAGGCATTTGTTGACCGAATGCCCCACTTATAGCACAAAAAGAAATAGATATCTGATCGAGACTCGAGGTGAGGATGGCAGGTTAATCCTTGTCAAGATCCTTCGACATATTGTGTCGTACAATACTAGTGGCATTTTTAAATTTATATCAAAAGCAGATCTTTGAATGCTATTTTAACTTTTCATAATTACCTTTTATAGCACTTACTTTTCTGGTGTTAATTGAATATTCTTTTAGTCTTTTCATAAACGATATCAGTGTCAATGACCTTCGATGTAAGCATGCCAGAGAACTTCAAATAATTCATTCAATCAATCACTCAGGCGTTTGAGCAATTTACCTGTGTACCCGTAAAATTTGCCAGTCATCGGCCATGCTTGACTATCAGGCCCGCTCGTCTGGACACTGGACAGGTCTCAAATACTTAATGGGTGCTGGCTGTTCTTGCAGTGTTTCCAGACAAAATTAGTCTACTCAGGTTACTCTGTGAAACATAGTTCACGTCTTAACTATCAGCCATTATATTAACAACGTTGTATATTAAAGAAGTTTAACAATGCTTTACAAGTTTTTCAGTTTGATGCAATTAATGTCTGATCCAATTAATGTCAGACAATGTCACAGAAGCCCTTAAGGGTTAAACTTCAAGAACCCACGGATATTGAAAATTGACACTATTTATTCCAGTGGCGTAATAAGAAAGATTTTGGATAGATACCCATGTAGTTTTCAGTAATGAAGAGCTGGATGCTGTTACTAAATCAATAAATCTACCAAATCACGATACCCACATGTGAAATTTTACTTCTCTCAAAGCATTTCATAGCAGTATATATACTGAATTAGTCTGATAAAAACTTTTGCCCAAGAATACTTCAATGAACCAGTTCCCAAGATGTAGTGAGATTTTTAACTTACAACAGATTAACAATTTTAGTTGTTAGAATATATATTTAAGTTTTGGCATCAGTTTCTTACTGTGACTGCGAATTATTAAGTTTCAATTTCAACTTAAAATATAGGTTTTATGGAAGATTAGAAAATTCAGACAAAAATAGAATTTTAACCATGTTTTCTATGTTTATTAAGTTCAACAAGTTTTTTCCTTTCAAATTTTATTTACCCAGCTCTTAACGAGTCTAGCATGACTTTGGACTTAAATACTTTTATTAGTAACAATTCGTTCCTTGATTGACCTTTTGCCTGCACCTATTAACCGTATTATAAATGAAACTATAGAAAGACTATTAAATTTATTTTTTGGGAGAATAATGAAAGAGGAAGCTATTCTTTTTGTTCTTTAAAACAAGCAAGAACAAAAATCTCACGTTATCTTCATGTAACCAGACTGTAGTCTATTAATTTGAAAACATTAACAAAAACAATGATACATATATTAACTACTTTATATAAACACTTTAAAGCCATTTACACTATCCAAGCATGTATGTCACCCTTGTTCAGAATTTCTGCAACCTTGTTCGAGCAATAGCCCAAGTCCTCTGCCAACTAGGAGTTATAAATCAAATCTAAAGTAAAGACAAACATGTGGTAAATATTTGAAACCAGCAGTCTTATTTTTGTTGTAACAGATGCTCACAAAAGAATATTTACTGGAGTTGTATTCTAAGATTGATTAAGCCAAACTTATAACCTCAGCCAAACTTATAAACTCTGTTATAGTCTTTATTCACTAGACTTTTAAGTTTAAACTTACACATGACTAGAAACTATTTACAGTTTCCTAATCTCTCAAAAATAAGAAAATGTGATCCTAAACTGTCCTATTAAAACTTGAAAAAGGGGTTTAGTAGGTTTTCTTCATGCATATCCAATATTACGTGACAAACCTGAATAATTTTAAAACTGGTTAGGCTAAACTTCATTTCAGTTATAATATAAGTTCTCTAGATTAAAAAGTTGAATTTACACACCAACAAGATGAGATTAACGAATAGCAGCTTCATAATAGCTCTTTTTAAGAAAAAAATGTGGCTATATTTGACCATAACCTGTCCTATTAAAACCTGAAAAGGAAGGGGATTAGTAAGTTTTTTCTTGCACATCCAACTGTACACGACAAACCAGACTTTTGAAAGTCGGGTTTGCCATGTACAATGAAAAGTCCACCTTTGTCCGGGTGGCAGGGCCACCCAAGACAAAGGTGGACTTTTGGATGTGCAAGTAGGTTTGTAAACAGTTTGAAATCCTAACAATATTAACATTACTTCATCTTTTCAATTTATCGATCAAAAATGTTAAAAATTTGAATCTTATTAATTTAGCAATCAAACAAAATTATAACTACCATATTGACATAACAAAAAAAACTAAAATACCGAATATAGTTAAAACAAAAACTAATGGATTTACTTTCAAGGTTTAAAATGATCAAATTTATCTATCAAAACTGTTACTCAAGATATTTTGACGACCGAGCAAATAAAATTATAATTTTGATATCTCAAAATTCTATAAACAACCGAATGTAGTTTAAACCCATTTACTAGTTTAAAGTTATCTTTTAAATTTAATAATCAAAACTGCTAAACTTAAAATATTTTAACAACCGAGCAAGTAAAACTATGACAAAAGAAATCTCAAAAATTCTATAAACAACCTCATGTAGTTAAAACCCATTAACTTCTTTAAAGTTGATCTTTTAAATTTATCTATCAAAACTGCTAAACTAAGTAAAACTGACTAAAGACATATCAAAATTCCATAAACTACCAAATGTTGAATAAAATCCAATTAACTAAGCTTTGAAATATTATCAACATCGATCAAACTACGAAACTTTATATCTAATTTAACGATTGAACAAATGCTAAACTTCAATCTTAAAAATTTAACGATAGAGCACTTTAATCATCATAAATGACTACTAAACACTAAATCAGCATATTTATTTAGGCCCATTCGACAAAGAAAATACAGAAAATGTCGACAAGTAAGCTAAAGAAAATTGAACTTGAGCCTAATTAATTCACAAAATTAAAATTAGGGGTTATAGTAAGATTCAATAGATAGTATAAAAAAAATAACTTATCTTAAGTGTAAATATAATTGAACAAAAAGACTTGAACACTGAGTTTATAAAAAAAAAATTATATATATATTTGAATGGAATTTTCTAGATTTGAATTAAAGTGAATTTCTAAATCTATTTCAATAAAGAAAATTTACTTTACATTATGCTCAAGGTTAATAGAATTCTACCCAATGAACAAAGAACGTACTCACTCAAAGATCGTAGTAGAAGAGACATTGTTGAAGAAACCGGAGCAGAGGATAGATTCCATATCCCATACACTTAAATTATGCAAGCTTCTCCAGTCTCAAATACACACTTACCTACAATAATTTTGAGATTAATATTAAATAGTATTAAATACTAAATGAAGATTTAGCAAGAAAAATATTGAATTCAAAAGCAGCTTTTCAAAAATATATAGTCTATCCTTTATGGATTAGTAGCCTGGTAAGGGATTATATATTATTTTTAATCTACTTTAATTCTTAACAGGATTTCTTTGTTAATCTATTTAAATTCTTAAACAGGAATTAAGGAACAAAATATTTAAAGTAACTTACTATAAAACCTGCAGGATTGAAGCTTAGCTTAATGTACTATGCAGTACCATTCATCAGAAACTCTTAATAATTTCTAGTGATAATTATAGTTTAGAGGTTAAAAAGATAGCAATTTGTCAATATAACGACTATAGAATTCCCATTAATCGATGAAGCTAAGGAAAAATGGCCAAGCAGTTAAATCACAGAGACAACCTAGTTGTACCGTAAAAATACCTAGTAATTAATTTTGAAAAGACATGTACCGTTACCAGGAACACAAATTGAAGTCTTAAAATAGAAAGAGAACTAATAACAAACAAAAAAAAAAAAAAAAAAAAAGTCACTAAACATAAGATTTTAAAAGTTTATCCAAAACACACAATGAATATTGCATAAACACCCATCACTATCAAACGTTTTTGTTCTTACCTTTCCAACTCATTACCGTAAAACACGGTTCCTACACAAAATACCTCGCAGTAAAGACTCGAAGCTTTGCGAAGTATGTCCAAACTACCACAATTCACAAGGTACAACTTATGATTAACCGTTCAGTACTTTCAATCATCACCTGTCTAGTCACTCGCCAAGTACTCTGGACTACACGAGGAATGGGTGGTCAGCCAAGGACTCGGTAGATGGGTCTTTGAGTGACGTCACTTTCCTTCGCTTTTTGCTCGAGGAACTAGAGGATTTATCAATTTATATAACAAATTGTCAGATAGACTAAGAAGGTTATCGGGAAACGAGATAACAGTATATGAAGAAGAACGATTATTTAGTTAACTGTGATGAATAAAACCCTCATCTATAAATGAGTATTTCTAAATTTAATTCTATGTTACTGATTACAGGGTGCTACATTTCTGTACAGTATGGAAATATCTTTTCTACTGGAATGTAATATCTTTGTTACTAACGGGCTGTAGTGCCAAGCTATATATTCTTAATTAAATCAAATCCAAACTTGAGCATTAACTACTCTTACGGCTCCAGCAACCAACAAATTGAAGAGCTATGGCGACATCACACATCCATGAATTAGACCCACTCTCACTGGAAAACACTCGCCTACTTCATTCCCTAACCTATCAAACGCTTTACTGCCTATGTATAAACTCTTCACTGCTTGCAACATTCAACCAATTCCATATAATATCATCACATTCCATATCGCATCCCTATCAACACTTAAAAAACCGTAATTTCAATAGGAAATTCTCCATGAATATAAACTGTTCTCAGTCGTATTTCAGTAAAATATAGGCAATCATGATTTTACCATACTTTATTATTATTATCCTTTACTGGTTGGTGACCGTAATATCACTCCTTTATGTCAATATACCCATTTTTAGAACGGTAAATGGCTGGCAACATCTATTCTAGGATTTTTACCGTTTTTTCGGCAAATTTTTAGCAGTAAACTCTGTCATAAGCTTTCTTCAGATCCATAAATGCAAAATATACCTCTTTACCTTTAGCTAAATATTTCTCATATATCTGTTCCACACAACACCTACCTCGATAGGACATCGTCCTGATAGTAATATAATATAAGAAAAAAATATAATTTCTCCAGGACGGACGAGGGAAGGGGTTTGGAAAGTTGTCTGTTTTGCGGAGCTCTCTACTAAGCTTCGAACTCCAGCCTCTGCCATCATGCTGCGTCATCATCTTGTCCATCTTCTGTGTTCCTGATCACTGCTCTTTCACAATATATGATATCTACTTCACTCACGCAAGAGCCCGTGGTCCGCCCTTCTATGATGCAAGGCCAATCTAATACATATACGCATACAACACTTGCCTCTTCTTATGGAAACTCATAATAATCTGAGGTACAAAAGAGAGAGAGAGAGAGAGAGAGAGAGAGAGAGAGAGAGAGAGAGAGAGAGAAAATTGTAAAATATGGTGATACCCTGTTAAAAAATTGAAAAGACTGAACTATGCAGAATTGGATGGAGTTAAAGATGAGTGGAAATATTCATAGACTGGGACACAGGAATAGCAGTGGTGGCAGCAGCTAAAGCCCACACGATGAATAGCAAAATGAAATTACTGCTGGGTGGTAGAAGAGAGAATTTACTTGATAAAAGTGAAGGGGAGATGGGTAGCATTGTCGTTTTAGGGAAAAAAAGATATAATTATATTAAAATTCTCTTTGATATGACTAAAAGAGACAAGAATGAAAGGAAAGTAGAAATGGTAAAAAGTTTAAGCTACATTGCGGAAAAAGAATTGTACTGAGGGAAATATAATAGTTTATGTAAATATTTAAAAAAAGTCTTTTTTTTTATCGAAGTTGAGTGTTCTGAAAGGTTGATTGAATTGAAAGATTAATGAGACCCAAATAATATTAATGAAGGATTTTGACATGGTTTTTATAAAGAGTGGCAGCGACTTTCACAGTATTCAAGTACAGATTTCTCGTTTTTTCATAGAATTTGGAACTGATATGTTTAAAAAGGAGACAATATAGTATAGTATAGTATAGTATAGTATAGTATAGTATAGTACAGTATAGTATAGTCTGGCCTAATCGGTACATATTCTCCTCTGTTCTTATACAGCTGACAACAATGTGACTATCAAACAATTCTTCTTCACCCAAGGGGTTACTGCAGTGTAATTGTTCAGTGGCTACTCTTCTCTTGGTAAGGATAGAAGAGACTCTTTAGCTATGGTAAGCAGCTCTTCTAGGAGAAGGACACTCCAAAATCAAACCATTGTTCTATAGTCTTGTGTAGTGTCATAGCCTCTGTACCATGGTCTTCCACTGTCTTGGGTTAGAGTTCTCTTGCTTGAGGGTACACTCGGGCACACTAATCTATCTAATTTCTCTTCCTCTTGCTTTATTAAAGTATTTATAGTTTATTTAGGAAATATTTATTCTAATGTTGTTACTGTTCTTGAAATATTTTATTTTCCCTTGTTTCCTTTCCTCGCTGGGCTATTTTCTCTGTTGGGGCCCCTGGGCTTATAGCATCCTGCTTTTACAACAAGGGCTGTAGCTTAGCAATTAATAATAATAATAATAATAATAATAATAATAATAATAATAATAATAATAATAATAATAGTATAGGGGTAGCCTGGTAGTTGAGCGAAACGTTCATGATATATATATATATATATATATATATATATATATATATATATATATATATATATATATATATACACATATATATATATATATATATATATGTATATATGTATATATATATATATATATATATATATATGTATATATATATATATATATATATATATATATATATATATATATATATATATATATATATATATATGTATAGATATACATACACACACACACACACATATATATATATATATATATATATATATATATATATATATATAACCATTTATGCTGAATTAATCAATTATATCTATATCTCTTTTTCAATAAACAATGATATTTCATAACGTAGTTATGTTTTTTTCTGAGGTAAACTGCTTTTTACACACAAGCAAACATATGATACCTGTCTAAATAACTTAATTTCACTTATATTCATTTTTTCTCCATTCAAAATCTTCCTTTCATTTCTCTCTCTCTCTCTCTCTCTCTCTCTCTCTCTCTCTCTCTCTCTCTCTCTCTCTCTCTCTGCGTTCGAAGTAATTTTGTTAGCAGGACCCTTTCATTTTTTCGCTTTGCCTTTTCCAAAAAAATATATAAAAAATGAACAGGTTTCTATTTCATTCTGCCGAATATTTACAAAAGATAAAATGTGCTCTTTGGCTTTGAATGATTTGAGTCTATCTCCTAATTGATAATGAATATATCTGCAATATTCTCGTTCAACCCTGCATAAATGCAAGAGTTCTTTGGGTATATTTCATTCCTACGAGAACAGCTAGAGCTCTTTTTTTTTATGGATATTATGCATGCAGTACCAACCTAACTCGGCTGAATCCCTCATCAGGCTGGGAGGGCGGAGAGAGGAAAGGTCCTCCTTTGTTCCTTTGTTTGATGTCGGCTACCCAACAAAATTGGGGGAAGTGCCTTGGTAAATCGATAGATATAGTCAATTCTTTTTAGTGAGGCAGAATTGCACCCACTCGCAGGGGTGCCCCTTTTAGCTCGGAAAAGTTTCCTGCTCGCTGATTGGTTAGTGAAGATAATTCTAACCAATCAGAGAGCAGGGAACTTTTCCGTGCTAAAAGGGCACCCCTGCGAGTCTGTGCAAATGCACCTCATTGAAAAAAATTTACTATAGTTATAAATGGTTTATATAATGCAAATGGAAGTCCAAGAGGCCAATGGAAATTTTTTATGGATGGCATAAAAAATATTTTCATAACGATATTGGTATGTCAATATTATTGTTTTACGTACCACACTGTTCAAAGCAGTTCAGAACTTGGTGAATTATATATTGTTTTATTAGAGACCGCCAGAAAACTATACGTTATGTATATTATTATTATTATTATTATTATTATTATTATTATTATTATTATTATTATTATTATTATTATTATTATTATTATTATTATTAATCGATTCCGCGATATAAAAGTGTTGTAAAATCTACAACAATCATATAATTTAGGTTGTATTTTATGATGTTCACTGTATATTAGTTATGTATGGCTCTTATAAATAGCGAGAAATTGGATATCTTTCTTTAATTAAATGAAAAATTTATATCTGAATGATGAACTTTGTTATCTTTTACTTTTCTTATTCAAATCTTTTGCACTGAAATCCTACAAGGATTCATGCCCCTCAAAACTATCTAACCATTCAAAAACTTACATTTAAAGTTAAAGCTATCTAATGAATGTTGAATGTTGAATTATGACTAAATTATACATTTTCTGATTATTTAAAATAAAGCAACCTTTAAGGATGCTATAAATTTTTTCTTTTCATCAGTCTACTGTTGTCAGAACCATTAGATTTATATTATGAAGCTCCATAAAATTAATTTCTATCAGGTATCAATAAGATTATCTCATCCTTACGTCCAAAATCCTACTTATGTTTTCACATGTCTGTTTATCAATTACTTTTGTCCTTTATTATTATTATTATTATTATTATTATTATTATTATTATTATTATTATTATTATTATTATTATTATTATTATTATTATTATTATTACTATTATTATTATTATCATTTCTATTTTTATTATTATTATTATTATTATTATTATTATTATTATTATTATTATTTTTTGCCAAGCCACAACCCCAGTTTGAAAAGCAGGATGCTACAAGCCCAGGGGCCCCAACAGGGAAAATAGCCCAGTGAGGAAAGGAAACGAGGAAAAATAAATTACTTCCAGAACAGAAACATTATAATGATTATCTCCTCTATAAACTATAAAATCTTTAACAAAACAAGAGAAAGAGAAACAAGATAGAATAGTGTGCCCGAGTGTAACCTCAAGCAAGAGAACTCTACCCCAAGACAGTGGAAGACCATGGTACAGAGGCCCTGGCATTACCCAAGACTAGAGAATAATGGTTTGATTTGGAGTGTCCTCCTAGAAGAGTTGCTTACTATAGCTAAAGAGTCTCTTCTACCCTTACCAAGAGGAAGAAGGCCACTGAACAATTACAGTGTAGTAACCCCTTCTTTTCCATGCATATAACTAAATTCATAATAAGTTTTCAATTGTCAGTTCATTCTTGGTAAGATATGCTAAATGGTCCCATATAATTCTTTTTTACCTTTACTTTTCAATTAAAATTTTTAGTCATTTGATGGAAATTTTACTCGACTACCTACCTTCGAGTTTA
The DNA here is from genome assembly GCF_036898095.1 of Palaemon carinicauda. Lineage (NCBI taxonomy): Eukaryota > Metazoa > Arthropoda > Malacostraca > Decapoda > Palaemonidae > Palaemon > Palaemon carinicauda. The sequence goes on along the minus strand of NC_090740.1, from coordinate 114,099,660 downwards.
TGTTTTCTACTTTATTTAAAAAGGACATTTAATTTATTTTAATTTATTTTAATTGAAGCTATTACATTTTCGGTTGTTATTTTCCCTTGTCAGCTAATTTATTATAATTAGGTAATGTAATAGAATTATAAGAGAAAATAATCGGGGAAATGCGATTATACTACGATGTCATAATTCTAAAAAAAAAAGTAAATTAATTTATTCTCGTTTATTTTTATTCTCTGCACTCTTGTAAGAAACTTTTTTTTTTTTTTTTTGTAATTTCATTTAGCTTATTCTGATAATAATATTCTATAAGGTCTCCCACTATTGCATTCATACGATTTTTGCAATACTGTAATCACTGGATAATGTCACAGAACTTCCTTGGTATCGTATGCAACTTTTATTCTCCAGTTTTTTTTTTTTTTTTTTCTATCGATCAAGAGGAACTTGAACTTCTTCGTTATCTACATCTTTTCCCACTTCTATGTGGGGTCAATGTTTCTGACCAGCGTTCTCCATCTACCTCTGTCCCACACTTCATCACCGGTTAATCCCTTTGATCGAAGGTCATCCTTGATACAGTCCATCCACCTTCGCTTTGGTCTCCCTCTCCTTCTCGTTCCCTGTACCTCCATTTCCATCACTCTAATCCCAATATACTGTTCATCTCTTCTCATGACATGACCATACCACCTCAGTCTACTTTCTTGGATCTTATCTGATAGTTTTCTAACTCCTGTGGTACCCCTTATTACCCATTTTAAATGTACCAACTTCTTCTTCTTTGTCTACATCTTTTCCCACTTCTCTGTGGGGTCGATGTTTCTGGTCAGCTTTCTCCATCTATCTCTGTCCCACACCTCATCACCGGTTCATCCCTTATATCGAAGGTCATCCTTGATACAGTCCATCCACCTTCGCTTTGGTCTCCCTCCCCTTCTCGTTCCTGTACCTCCATTTCCATCACCCTCCTCCCAGTATACTGTTCATCTTTTCTCATGACATGACCATACCACCTCAGTCTACTTTCTTGGATCTTATCTGATAGTTTTCTAACTCCTGTGGTACCCCTTATTACCCATTTTAAATGTACCAACTTCTTCTTCTTTGTCTACATCTTTTCCCACTTCTCTGTGGGGTCGATGTTTCTGGTCAGCTTTCTCCATCTATCTCTGTCCCACACCTCATCACCGGTTCATCCCTTATATCGAAGGTCATCCTTGATACAGTCCATCCACCTTCGCTTTGGTCTCCCTCCCCTTCTCGTTCCTGTACCTCCATTTCCATCACCCTCCTCCCAATATACTGTTCATCTTTTCTCATGACATGACCATACCACCTCAGTCTACTTTCTTGGATCTTATCTGATAGTTTTCTAACTCCTGTGGTACCCTTTATTACCCATTTTAAAATGTACAGTTTTAGAACATATTGTTGGACATAAAGAAGATTATAACTAATTATTTTGCGCGGCGTACTGCAAAAATAAGTACAGCGAGGTTTAGCTTATTACTCAGGTATCTTTGACATAATTTTATATTAAGTAAAATGAATATTCGCTACATCTAAAATCATAAGCATATGATTCTATGAATACATTTTTTTTTAATAAGGAAAATGGAAGAAACTGGCAAAAGGAGAAATGAAAAAAAAAAAATTATACGAAGAGACGGAAATTGTACCTGTGAATTATATTAAATATTTGTGACTTTATTTTTCGTACCTTCATCGTACCTTTACTGTCTTGAAAAAGAATAAAACTGCGGATGGCTTGAGTATTTTTTAGCATAAAGAAAAAATATGAAGATGGGAAAAGAAGTGAATTCTAAAAAAATAAATGTTATTCTATCTACCAATATTACATAATGCGTTAGTTTAACTAGAGAGAGAGAGAGAGAGAGAGAGAGAGAGAGAGAGAGAGAGAGAGAGAGAGAGAGAGAGAGAGAGGTTGGAAATATTTTGACAAAAAAAAAAAAAACTCAAGTTTACCCCCATAACCGATTATTTCCATATGGTGGCTCTCATTTTATATCATATCATTTGTTTTATCAAACCAGTGAGAGAGAGAGAGAGAGAGAGAGAGAGAGAGAGAGAGAGAGAGAGAGAGAGAGAGACTCAAGCGTTTGAATAAAAAAGGAAAAATAAAAAAAATAACAGCATATGAAGAGATGAATAATTTACTTGTAAATTATATGAAATATTTTGTGTGTGAGAGAGAGAGAGAGAGAGAGAGAGAGAGAGAGAGAGAGAGAGAGAGAGAGAGAATTAATAGTTTTTGTAATATATTAAGCCTTTGATTATTATGGAACGTTTTTAATTTCTAATGTTTCTTTTCTCATCAGCGCTCTTGGACGTATTTTACGAACAGCAAATACCTTATTTTCTTTAATTTTATTTTAATATTTATGCATATGAAAACTTGACAAAACATCCAATATATAACAATTGAAAGAAAATATAATCAGCTATGCAATATAGACGTAGCAAATTACTCTTATATAAATTTTGTGGAAAGATGAGATAAGTAAAATGTCTGAAAAAGGGTCGGGGGTTTGGGTGCCAAGTCATTTCGTGTGAGGTTGACACTCAAGGCTTAATGAGAAATAATTAGTATATATATTCCATATGTAATTATTACACAAATTGTAGAACAATGAAATCTGTTGAAAATAATATTGTGTGATGATAAATATTGAAATGAGGATTGAGCTCATGTCCCCAAAATTATTATTATTATTATTATTATTATTATTATTATTATTATTATTATTATTATTATTATTATTATTATTATCATTATTATCATTATTGTTGTTGTTATTGTTATTGTTATTATTATTAATATTATTATTATTGTCATTATTATTATTATTATTATTATTATTATTATTATTATTATTATTATTATTATTATTATTATTATTATCATTAGCTAAATTACAAACCTAATCGTAAAAGCAAGATGCTATAAACCCAAGGGCTCCAATAGGGAAAAATAGCTCACTGAGGAAAAGAAATAAGGGAATAAATAAACTACAAGAGAAGTAATGAAGAAATAAAAACAAATTATCTTAAGAACAGTAACAACATTAGAATAGACCTTTCATACATATACTATAAAAAGAGAATTATGTTAGGATTTTCAACATGAAAAAATTCTCTGCAAGTTTGAACTTCTGAAGAATCTATTCATGATTAACCTACTGATTTGTCCCTTATGTAAGCAAAAATATTAAAAGATGATAGCATTTGCTTAATAATGAGATCAGCTGCTGGCTTTATGAGAAAGAGTTGAAGCATGAGCTTGTCTCATTATGTCCGTAAAAAGGCTAAAGTATTCCGGATGAACAATGTTTCTCAGGTTTTCTTAAAGGAGATAACCTAATGCAATATAAACAGGGTGTTATTATCGATAATGCTCGCTCGTGGATTATAATTAGCGTCGGATGAGTAGGGAAGACTAATAGCTCTGAAGCGGTACACTGAATCCAAAACGTTTTGCGGCCAACGAAGAAGAATTTTCAAAGGCTGGAAAATGTTATGGTATTGATTTTAAATTTGAGTGTATCTTTAATTATTATTGCTTTATTAAGTAATAACAACGTACACAATATTTTCTAGGATAAGTTAGAATATGGAGAAGTAACTTTAAAAGTTGATATTTACCAAACAAATGAAGCGGTACAATTTTTTTGTCACTAAATCCAAAACGTTTTGCGGCTAACGAAGAAGATTTTTCAAAGGCTCGAAAGGGTTGTGGTATTGATGTTAAATTTGAGTATATTGCTTATCATTTTCGCGTTATTAAGAAATAGCAATATATACAATATTTTCTGGGATGAGTTGAATATGAAGTAACTTTAAAAGTCTATATTTACTAAACAAATGAAGCGGTCCAATTTTTTTTCAGTCACTAAATCCAAAACGTTTTGTAGCTAACGAAGAAGAATTTTCAAAGGCTCGAAAAGGTTACGGTATTGAATTTGAATTTGAATGTATTTTTATAATGCTTGTTTTATTGAGTAACTGCAATGCATGGACTATTTCATGGGATGAGTTAAAATATGGAAAAGTAACTTTAAAATTCGATATTTACCAAATAAATGAGGACTAAGATATTACAGGAACTTGTGCTTAGAAATATTAATGGCTTTAACCAGAATTCAGAAAAGCCAATCAGCATATATCAAATAGCCCACAGAAACGAAAAAAATGTAAAAGAGATATACAATATTGAAATAACAGCGAAAA
>NC_090740.1:114087924-114092924 GCF_036898095.1 Palaemon carinicauda | reverse complement strand
TCAAAATATCTAGATATGATGATCTTTACATTCATTTATTGAATTAGGATATGGTTGGACATCACAATGACCATAATTCTGAACGTCAAAGTAAACGATTTGTGTACTTTGACTTTACTAAAGGATGTAATCTCTTCTTACGCTATGATCAATAGACATTGAACGTAAAAAAATTACTTATTTTTACCATTTAAATGTAGCTTGACGATCCTATTGTTCCTTACAGAAGAATATTGGGAGCTAAATAGCAGGACACGATTAGAAATGAAACTATAAGAGATTACTCGAGTGCTATAATGTGGATAAGATCAAAGTGAAGGGTAGATGGAGATGGTTTGGACAAGCTCTTCGCACTTCCCAAGAGAGACTAGTTCACCAAACGCTCAGCTGGGCTCCACAATGCACTAGAAGTGTTGGAAGACCCCGGCCTACATGGCTGAGGACTATGAAGCTTAAAGTGTTAGATGATGAGTGGAGAAGCAGTGATTTAAAAGCTCAAGATAGACACGACCGGTGGAATCAAACCGAGGCCCTGTGGGTCAATAGGCATAGGAGGAGATGAGGATGATGATGGTAGCTCTTACACAGTAAAAAAAAGTACAGGGTATACAGCAATGCTAAATTTTTTTTCTGTATTAAGAGAATAATGTTGAGAGGTATCGGATGATTTAGGAAACCCTTTTTTTACACATACCCTAACTCGACTTCCCCTCTTACAGAATTTTTTCTTTTTTAAAGATTGGCGTATCAGATTAACGTCAGCAAATTTTCAACCCGAAACACCGAGAAATAGTAGAGGAAATGGTTAGAAGGTGAAAAAAAACTACCAATATAGGAACAGGCTATCTCCAAGAGTATGGGGCTTGTAATGATGATTGGAAGAATTTCTGTTATCCAGTTATCATTCATTTTGTATTGCCTGGAAAAAGAAGAATATCAGTTTGTATTGCCTGGAAAAAGAAGGATTTAATTTTGTATTGTCTGGAAAAGGATGGATATCATTTTGTATTGCCTGGAAAAGGAAGAATTTCAGTTTGCATTGCCTGGAAAAAGAAGGATTTCATTTTGTATTGCCTGGAAAAGGAAGGATTTCCTTTTGTATGGCCTGGAAAAGGAAGGATTTCCTTTTGTATTGCCTGGAAAATGAAGGATTTCCTTTTGTATTGCTTGGAAAAGGAAGAATTTCATTTTGTATTGCCTGGAAAAGGAAGGATCATTTTGTATTGCCTGGAAAAGGATGGATTTCCTTTTGTATTGCCTGGAAAAGGATGGATTTCCTTTTGTATTGCCTGGAAAAGGAAGGATTTAATTTTGTATTGCCTGGAAAAGGAAGGATTACATTTTGTATTGCCTGGAAAAGGAAGGATTTCATTTTGTATAGCCTGGAAAAGGAAGGATTTCATTTTGTATTGCATGGAAAATGAAGGATTTGTAGTTTTAATTTGAGCAAACGTTGCCTCTTTTTTACGATTCGCTCTTCTGTAATGAACTTATCGGTTTTATTGAGCCCGTAGTATCGTAGTTCCATTTTCAGTAATTTATGCTCTTTATAAGGCAGGCAATTCCTTTGCTGATATAAACACTTTAACTAAACGTATTCGATTAAGAGAGAGAGAGAGAGAGAGAGAGAGAGAGAGAGAGAGAGAGAGAGAGAGAGAGAGAGAGAGAGAGAGAGAGAGAAAACTGGAATAGTGTTTTGCATTTTATAAAATAAATATTAGAGTTATAAAACTCATATAAAATTGATTTAAAAAACGTTTGAAGTCAAAAGTTTTAGAAGTTACAATTGGTGTACCAAATTTAAGAGAGAGAGAGAGAGAGAGAGAGAGAGAGAGAGAGAGAGAGAGAGAGAGAGAGAGAGAGAGAGTGAGAGAGAGAGAAAGGTGGAGGCATGATTTAGACAAATATCCAGCCTTTAATGTATACACAAAGATACGAATCATTTGATCTCTCTTATTAGAAGTTTATTGGAAGTCATCTTCAATTCCAAACATATAATACATACATACATACACACACACACATATATATGTATATATATATATATATATATATATATATATATATATGTATGTATATATATATATATATATATATATATATATATATGTATATAGATATATATATATATATATATATATATATATATATATATATATATATATATATATATATATATATATATGTATATATGTGTATATATACATACATATATATATATATATATATATATATATATATTTATATATATATATATATATATATATATATATATATATATATTTATATATATATATATATATATATATATATATATAATAAAGCCTTCGTTTGTAAAGACTTCACATATTTGGAAAGTAACGTTAATCACAATGTTATTGTATATTAGTTCTTTGCGTAACTATTTGGCAAGTTTGAAGAAATATAGCATATAGACTTTCCACATCTTTGACTCCAACTACCTTTGTTTCTACATTGATTATAAATGTCAAGTTTGATTCAATTATGCATATATATAAGAGAAAACTTTCTCCCTTTCTATATTCGTTCAATCCAAGTTTCTGTGAAGATTAAAATATTTTTCTTAAGAATTACAGATACAAGTTTTTCATAATAATTCTATATAAGATATAATTATAGGATATTATAATTTTATATAAATTTGATTTCTTAAAGAATTGCACAAGAGCAGGTGTATATATAGTAGTCTGTTTATACAAAGCATTTTGGGTTTAATTTTTACTTGTAAGCATTGTTTAAATTGCCGAGAACTGTCATGTTTTACTCCAATGCATTTGATATCGATCGACATAAAGCCGAATGAACAATATCAACTACTGTATCTTGCAAGTATAGTAAGATCTGTTCGCTTCCCTTATTGATGTAACTGGAAAAAAAAGATTGTTTAATGGATTATATAAACTTATACTTCATTTGTATTCATTAAATGCAGAAAATAAAAAAATATTCTATTAGTACTAATTTTGAAAAACTTCCCATGTCTTATTAAACAACTTAAGTAAATGTCTCGTAAATGGTTCATATGGGAAGGAATAAAAGAGAAAAAAATATTAGCATTAAATTTTACAAAAGTACTAATGTCTTTAAAAACAACTAAAGTAAAGGCTTCGTCAATGGTTTCTATAGAAATGAAACAAAGAAAAAAAAAATATTAGGATTAAATTTTACAAAACTACCAATGTCTTAAAAAGCAACTAAAGTAAAGCCTCGTCAATGGTTCTATAAAAAAAAAAAGTACCATCGCATCCCTCTCCCTTCCAACAATGCGTCACTGTACATTCTGAGAATGGCCGAAAACACATTACGTCAGGAGGGTCAATAATATGCTCTCCCCAGTTCCTTGCGCAATGTGTAGCGAATTGCAAGGCGGGGTTGAATATGGTGTCCCCATAAACCGTTGTGTCTGCTCTGACTGTCCCCCTCTTTGGGAAATATATGGACCTTAGTATGATAGAGTACTGTTGTAAACGGAGATCATACATAGGTCTTAAGATTGTTTTATTGATTCATATTCAGTTTCAGGGATTGGATGTTAAATCAAGAATTTACGCGAGAAAGATAATTTATATATATATATATATATATATATATATATATATATATATATATATATATATATATATATATATATATACACACACACACACACACACACATATATATATATATATATATATATATATATATATATATATATATATATATATATGTGTGTGTGTGTGTGTGTGTGTGTATGCGAATGCATATATGTGCATCTTCAGAATATGTTTTAATTATTCTGGAAAAGGGATCATTAAAAAAAGCAGCGATCATGATTAACTTTACCATCACAAACGAACTCGCTGTAAAATCATTGTGCAATTCAATGATTCTTCTGATATAAATCCCTTTGAGTAATTTAACGAAAGAAAGAAAGTAAAAGCAAGGTTATAAAATTCACTTGGATAAAACATAAAGGATGAAATGAAAAACTGATATGAAACTCATATATACCACTAATGTTTGTAGAGCATTTTCAACACGAAAAATGTAAAAAGGTCTTGTTCATACAACAGGGGAAAAAAATGAGATATATTTCTTCAGACACATGTTTGCCGTGTCTGATTTTGTTTACTCCGGTGTTTAAAGGTTTAAAGGCCACTCATGAATGGCAGGGGCAAGGGACAGTGACATTGGCCTATCAAGCAGGACAATGCCCTAGAGACTGACCATATATCATATGATCAGCACCCAAGCTCCCTCTCCACCCAAGCTAGGACCAAGGAGGGCCAGGCAATGGCTGCTGATGACCATGCAGATAGACCTATAGGCTCCCCCAAACAACCCATCCCTAGCTCACAAGGATGGTAAGGTTGTAGACACTAATGGAAGTAACGAGTGTGAGTGGGACTCGAACTCACGACTGGCAATCACCAGGTAGAGGCGTTACTAAGAGACGACGAAAATTTGCAAATGCCTTCTTTTCCGGTCATGATGAAATTCTTAATATACCTAGCCAAAAAAAAAAAAAAAAAAAAAAAAAAAAAAAAAAAAAAAAAAAAAAAAAAAAAAAAGAATAGGCAACATTTCGGTGATAAAATTTCCCACCGATATTTTTTTTTCCTCCCAGATACGAAAACGCTGGCTATTTTTTTTTGACCATTTTTTTTTTCTGTTTTGACAGCATAATTGAGGAAGAAATTTTTCATGAACAGGAAGCTTTCGAATAGAATTTGAATAATTTTGATGAGACCATTATCCGAAGGTTTCACATGATTTTCATTCCTGGTCTTGATAAGTATGAACATTTCCCCGTAACTTTTAGTGCGTTAACTATTTTCAATAACCATTGACTATAGCCATTAATGATTAAGCCCTTTGTTAGATGGAAAAATTGAATTCTAAATCATAAAGCTAATAACCCTATTAATTACCAGATGATCATATTAGTTATCTGCACAGTTGAAAGTTTGCATTAAAAAACGATAAATGTCTGGCAA
>NC_090740.1:114062226-114069726 GCF_036898095.1 Palaemon carinicauda | reverse complement strand
TTCAATCATTTTGCTCCTTTTTCATCTCTTTTATTCAGTAGGACAAGTGTTACTCATGAAAAGATATTTCCTCCGTCCCTTAAAATATTTTTCATAATGTGTTTTCTAATAGAATCTGCTTTGGTTTAAGTATTTTTTATCAATTCATATGGTATATCTTTATTTCATATTATATTCTTTTTCCATGAAAAAAGAGAACATAATCTTTATAATCTTTATAACCTTTTTTTATCACATGTATCTTTGAGAGTTCAGAAAGATCAAATGGGGATCGAGTAAGTGCAGGTGGATTCAAAAAGAAATCAGATAGAGATCCCGACGTTTAGAATTACGGAAATTAACATCAAGGACCTGACCCCCCCCCCCCCACAAAAAAAAAAATGCTATACCCTACCTGGGGTTTTTATTTTAGGTTATTTAGGTTGAACCGCCCCCCCCCCCCAAAAAAAAAATTGCTATACCCTACCTGTTTTTTTTTTTTTTTTAGGTTATTTAGGTTGAACCACCCCCCCCCCCCCAAAAAAAAAAAATTGCTATACCCTACCTGTTCTTTTTTTTTTTTTTTTAGGTTATTTAGGTTGAACCGCCGCCCCCCCCCCCCCCCTAAAAAAAATATTGCTCTACCCTACCTGTTTTTTTTTTTTTTTTATTCAGAATGCCAGGCAGGAGCTCTTAGTATCTTTTATTTTATTTTTTTTTATTTTTTTTTTTTTTGTAGGTGATTTAGGTTACAGGAGGATCTGTTACTTTTATCTGTAGGTGTTTGGGATTGAATATGAGTCAAGAACAATCATACCCTACCCAATGTTCATATTTCTAGGTATTAGACACCAAAATATATAACTTTACTCTTTCTCTGTATAAGGGTTTGTATGGCCATTAGAATTCTTGAGTCGTTTGGCTATAAACTGCTGGTAGTTACTGAATAAGAACATACAACAATTTGAACTCAAATGTAACAAGATATCTTTGTTAAAAGTTTGTATTAAAACACGAAATATGGTGAACGAGATAAAAAATCTTTATTATTTGAAATGCTAATCCAAAAACTTTAAAAGTAAAATGAGCTCATGGTAATATACAATCATTCAATCTAATACTAAGAATTATTCATCGTGATCTCCTCACATGCCTATTGACGCAAAGGGTCTCGGTCAGATTTTCGGTCAGATTTCGCCAGTCGTCTCTATCTTAAGTTTTTAATTCAATACTTCTCCACTCATCATCTCCTACTTCACACTTCATGGTCATCAGCCATGTAGGCCTGGGTCTTCTAACTCTTCTAATGCCTTGCGGAGACCGGTGAACTACTCTCTTAGGGAGTGCGAAAAGCATGACCAAACCATCTCCATTTACCCTTCACCATGATCTTATCTCATTATCTAAAGAAAAAACAACTTTATATTTCAACCTAGACATCTAATTATAAAGAATCATAGATAACTTAACAAAATTTCATAAAGTATTTTTGATGACAACTATTGGAAGATTGGACCAAGATTCCTATTCTCAGAGTTGGAATTCAATATATAAAGATACCGGTGGCTATATACACCAGAGGTCTCATCTTAGGTTATCCAGCCTTGTATATTGGCAGTAAAAAGGAATAAATTATCGTCTTATAGAGCCAAAATAAACACTTTCACAGACCTATAACAGCTATCCCCGAAACTATGATCATGTTAGTGGTAACATTAAACATATTATGGAAGCAATATCAAACAATTTATGGTCAGTGCTTTGCTTAAGACAGAAGAAAACCAGAGATAACACTAGTAAAAGCATTGCAGTAAAAGGTTATACTGTATATTCTTTGAGCTCTAAGGAGTTTCTCCCTGACAATGAAATGGCATCAGAAAAAAATATAGATGGGTATATTGTTAATGAACAACTATGCCATGAAATTTCCACGACATTGGCTACTTTAATCAATATTGGCTCAGGAACTCATTTACACGAACTCTGCTGTTTCTACCTATCGGTTCACTTCTGCGATTCCAAAATACCAATGCCCTTACTTTCCAGTGTTTTTTCCATTACAATTAACTCACGCTTTAAATAGAGGAAGTGGTTCATCTCCTGCCTTTTAGCACTTATGCAAACTACAGTCTTTTCACTGGCAGACATACGTCATCATCATCATCATCATCATCATCATCATCATCATCATCATCCGTAAGTAATCCACTGCAGAAAAAATGCCTCAGACATGACCTTCTCTATGGCTTATGCAAACCAAGAGCTGTTAAGGTATTAACCATTACTGTTCATTCCTACATTTTCCTAATCTAAATTATTAAAAGCCTCTTTTAGGCCTTCTGTGAATAATTTAGGATAGGTGGGGTTTCCCTGTCTAACTCCTCCTTTCAATAAAACTTCATATGCACTAAACTGGATTAGGTTCCTGAAAAAATATGAAAATTGGGATCTGTCGTAAATAAATGACCATTACTTTTGGATGACTCTGGCTATCAAATCTGAAATCCGCATAAAAAGACCTTTTCATTTGATATATGACAATATGTTAGTTGACGTATATAAATAGGTGTTTTATAAAACAAAATCTGATTCGCCTTGAAAAAGCTCAAAATTGGTATAAAAGGTCAACATGATTATTTTGCGTTCAGTACGATCGATAAGAATATTTTTCTTTTTTAATCATTACCATTTTGTATACAGAAAACAAGTATCAAACCTTCCTTACCTAAAATTCCGATTAACAGCATCTGACTCTGAGTATAAACATTGTACGCAGGTAATTGATTCCTTTATCAAAAAAGGTACTGTAATAAAATTGAAGTGTTGAACTCTACTGTTTTTTTTTTTTTTTTTTAAATGAAATGAACCAAAAACAGACTATTCATTGATTCCCCATGGTTGCGTATCTTTAATATAATTGTCATATCTACAAATTGCACTGACCTGTGTGTATTATGACCACGGGGCAATTTGCTTTTGGGTATGAAGTAACCATTTTATAACCAAAAAAAACAATATCAGGGTTATGGTGGCCGATGTTGTAATGTCCCTGATTGGTGATAAGACCCGACTGGGGTACGGATCCCGCTCAAACTCGTTAGTTTTTTTTTTGGTCGTTGCAACTTCACCATCTTTGTGAGCTAAGAATGGGAGGTTTTGGGGAGCCTATAGGTCTAATTGGTGAGTCATCAGCAGCCATTGTCTGGCCCTCCCTGGTCCTAGCTTGGATGTAGAGGAGGCTTGAGCGCTGATCATATGATATATGGTCAGTCTTTAGGGCATTGTCTTTTTTGATATGTCTATATCACTGTCCCTTGCCTCTGCCATTCATGAGCAGCCTTTAAACCTTTAAATGATTCTTCCACGTTTGTTATTATAAGAGAAATGGCATCGACCCTCTTCATTTCAAAAACATTACCAATTTCAGTTAATTCCTCGAAAATTGAGAATTTACAGTTTCATCCCCAATTGATTGCTTGAGGGAACTTTTGCAATTCACTGATTGTTTGATTTTATATATTATCATACAAGTGTATGCACATTTATTTAAGAAAGAGATAGAACAGTGTGCCTGAGTGTACCCTCAAGCAAGAGAACTCTAACCCAAGACAGTGGAAGACCATGGTACAGAGGCGATGGCACTTCCTAAGACTAGAGAACAATGGATTAATTTAGGAGTGTCCTTATCCTAGAAGAGCTGCTCACCATAGCTAAAGAGTCCCTTCTACCCTTACCAAGAGGAAAGGGGCCACTGAACAATTACAGTGCAGTAACCCCTTGGGTGAAGAAGAATTGTTTAGTTGTTAGATAATAACACTTTTGCACAAGTCCTTCCTATTATCATAAGCAGAATCAGATAACATTATGATGGAGTAATATTTAATGCATTCTGAGCTTTTGTATCATCTGGAATTAAGATCGCATTAGCGTTTTGAGATCTTCATATTATAACTAATGGTATAATCGTATTTGATGGGAAAACCTGTTTACATTGGAAATATATTGATCTTTCTTGAACATAACAGATTATGTTGCAATGCAACTTAATACAGAGAATTATTGTAATTGATGTCTTTATGATATTTGTAACCTACAATGACAGAGAAAACAAGAGCTCTTTATTTATGTTAGTTATTGATAAATTATAGCGTTTTGAATTTATGTTTTTACTACTCAAGTAAAATGTGAACAGTGAAAATACTGAGGAATAATTTAAGAAAATCATTAAAGATTATAATTGAGGTTTAAATTTTGACTTAATATTTGAAACTGAAAATTTCGAGTGTTTTTATATAATTCTAATAAAACAGACAAGTGTTTACACCCTTATTAATCATCTATAATGGTGGAAATAGGTTATATTACACACAATATCCTCAACACCAAGATTCGAATACTTGGCTGGCAGAAGTATATGTCATGAAAATAAATTTCAGAGGTTTCTTGGATATCGTGGCAAAGAGAATTATTGATTAAAATATATTTGTGGCATCTTTTATACACAAAATGAGTCAGACTATTTGATGTATGTGTGTGCAAAAGAAAAAATGAGCCGTAATCAGAAAGGGATCCAGTGTAGTACTATCTGGCTAGTCAAAGGATCCAACTCTCTAGCAGTAGTATCTCAACGGAGGTCTGGTGCCTTGGCCAACTACCTACAACTTACATAAGGATTCTGACTATCCCCAACAAATTAATGAATTATTCATTGATATAAACTATTTCTGTAGAAATAGATCCATCTTTACCATTACCGGCAATTGGTAAGTTTGCAATAATTGGCTGTTTATGATAATCTTATTATCGTTATTCATTTTGTTGCATTCTATTTTATTTATTTTTCTTTTTGGTAATCACTTTTAATAAAAAGACTAATAAGAGTGAAGACTTGCATAAGAGGAAAAAATCTCAGATTTTTTTGAAGGATCACCCATTGAGAGAGAGAGAGAGAGAGAGAGAGAGAGAGAGAGAGAGAGAGAGAGAGAGAGAGAGAGAATTTTCCTGTTGAACAATCATGGAGACATTCTTTTAATGGATCACCTAAAGAGAGAGAGAGAGAGAGAGAGAGAGAGAGAGAGAGAGAGAGAGAGAGAGAGAGAGAGAGAGAGAGAATTTTCCTGTTGAACAATCATGGAGACATTCTTTTAATGGATCACCTAAAGAGAGAGAGAGAGAGAGAGAGAGAGAGAGAGAGGAGAGAGAGAGAGAGAGAGTATTTTCCTGTTGAACAATCATGGAGACATTCTTTTAAAGGATCACCAAGAGAGAGAGAGAGAGAGAGAGAGAGAGAGAGAGAGAGAGAATTTTCCAGTTGAACAATCATGGAGACATTCTTTTAAAGGATCACCTAGAGAGAGAGGAGAGAGAGAGAGAGGAGAGAGAGAGAGAGAGAGAGAGAGAGAGAGAGAGAGATTAGATTCGAGACTTCATCACGGTTCCTATAATGTAAAACGAATATCACATCCAAAATAATAAGAAACTCAAACCAGTTCCAGGAAGCTATTCCAATGGGAGAGTTAGTCCCAGGTGAAAAGGAATTCCAGGGGAAACTTTGCCCTGACGACAGAGGCGACAAACAAAGAGATTCCAGAGAGCTCAAGAAGTCTGGGTTACGAGCCTCGCCGGACTATCCAATTCAATCAGGATAGATCCGGTTCAATTGTTAGGAAGCAGCTCAATGCAGTTAAGGCTGGTTCACACGGTCGAAGGAATCGTCGAATACAGTTCGACAGACAAGTGTTTGAAGTGATGTCCGAGTGTGTGAACGGGGTATTTGGTTGTCGAACACGTTCGTCGAACGGTTCGACATACAAGTGTTTAAAGTGATGTTCAAAACGTGTAAACGGGGTATTTGGTTGTCGAACACATTCGAAGAAAGTTTGTTCTCGCCTGACTTTTGTAAGCGGGGCTTCATTGTCCACAAACCTTATGCATTTGTGGCTGATTCTGCCTCGAAGCGTTTGACAAGCAGGTCTGACAACCAGGTTCGACGAACCATTCGTTCGTGTAAACCTCGCTTTAGACTGACCCATATCATCATTGTTCAGAAAACAACTTCCTATAATTCACCGTCTTCACTAATTTAGATGAACGCAATTATCAATAAATGAATGAAACTTTTGAGGAAGCAAAGTTGGAAGGAGATCGTGGCTTTAAAATACGATGATAATTTGAAAAGGAAACGATGAAAGAGGTTATAAAAATGTGACAATTTAAAACTGGTCAAAACTCTTTTATTATGTAGAGCTTAACAATACTCCTTTCTTTGTTTGTCCTAATATATCACGATGCTGATGACATATAGTTAGAATTCTTTGGGACAGCGATGTCCAAACTTATGGCTGATTATATGAATTGGACATTTCGCTTGACTGTGACCTTGACCTTTGAACTTGACCTTCCAAATTCTAATAATTTCTAGCTTTTTACATAACCGTTTAAATCCCTGCATGTTTCATTACTCTACGATTAAAAGTGTGGCCAGAAGCTGTTCACAAACAAACACGCACACGCACCAACACATATACGGGGGTGAAAACATAACCTCCTTCAAACTTCGTTGGCGGAGGTAATAATTATTTGAATAAGGTTTCGGATCATGACCTATTTTCAATACTGTTATTTGTTACATATATGATAATGAAAGCTAATTTGTATCATAAACTGATGTATGTCTTAGGCTACTATAAAATTCTGTTTCTTAATTCCTCCTTTACAGAGAGAGAGAGAGAGAGAGATATTCACTCTATCACATACTATATCTTTCTATGTTTATTTTCATAACTGCTACAGTAGAATCGTGGTGGCCGATGTGAAAACGTCCCTGACTAGTGAAGGCCAGACTGGGGTTCGAGTCCCGCTCAAACTAGATAGTCTCTTTGGTCGCTGCAACCTCACCATCTTTGTGAACTAAGGATGGGGGGTTTTGGGGAGCCTATAGGTCTATCTGCTGAGTCATCAGCAGCCATTACCTGGTCCTCTCAGGGCCTAGCTTGGGTGGAGAGGGGGCTTGGGAGCTGATCATATTTACTGTATATGTGGTCAGTCTCTAGGGCAATGTCCATTGCCTCTGCCATTCATGAGCGACCTTTAAATTGCTTACTTTTTAACATCAATAAATCTTTTGGTTTATTTACACATACAACTTTATAAATACTAAAATATTCATAAATTAGATTAGGCTATTTTTTTTTTTTGGGGGGGGGGTGTTCAAATACTACATCTTTATAGTATTTGTAAGAAGTTTTCATTCATGCTCAGTTTATTTATAGAATCCAGTAGATAGTATGATATCGTTAATACTATGCGTTACTAATATAAAGTTTATAACAATAAAAGTCTAAATATTTTATTCAACTTTTCCGAGAGGCTTTTAGCATAGAAATAAATCCTCTCACAGTTTTTTTTATATGTAGCTTTTATCCGACGTTTTTTTTTTCATCCATTTAAAAAAAAAAAAAAAAATATAATCTAACCTTTTGTTTTCAGCAGGAAGTGTCTGTTATAATCAAAGCAATATTT
>NC_090740.1:114054813-114056726 GCF_036898095.1 Palaemon carinicauda | reverse complement strand
CACGGTATCAAAGAAACCTCTGAAATTCATTTTCATGACATATACTTCTGCCAGCCAAGTATTTGAATCTTGGTGTTGAGCATGTGTGTAATATAACCTATTTCGACCATTATAGATGATTACTAAGGGTGTAACACTTGTCTTTTTATTCAAATTATATAAAAACACTCGAAATTTTCATAGTTTGAAATATTCCGTCAAAATTTAAACCTCAGTTACAATCTTTAATGATTTTCTTAAATTATTCCTCAGTATTTTCACTGTTCACATTTCTACTTTAGTAGTAAAAAAATAAATTCAAAACACTATAATATTTCAGTAACTTTTATAAATAAAGAGCTCTTGCTTTCTCTGTCATTGCAGGTTACAAATATCATAAAGACATCAATTACAATAATTCTCTGTATTAACTTGCATTACAACATAATCTGTTATGTTCAAGAAAGATCAATATATTTCCGATATAAACAGGTCTTCTCATCAAATACGATTATACCATTAGTTATAATATGAAGATCTCAAAACGCTAATGCGATCTTAATTCCAGATGATACATAAGCTCAGAATGCATTAAATATTACTCCATCATAATATGATCTGATTCTGCTTATGATAATAGGAAGGGATTGTGCAAAAGTGTTATTATCTAACAACTAAACAATTCTTCTTCACCCAAGGGGCTACTGCACTGTAATTGTTCAGTGGCCCCTTTCCTCTTGGTAAGGGTAGAAGGGACTCTATAGCTATGGTAAGCAGCTCTTCTAGGATAAGGACACTCCAAAATTAATCCATTGTTCTCTAGTCTTAGGAAGTGCCATAGCCTGTGTACCATGGTCTTCCACTGTCATGGATTAGAGTTCTCTTGCTTGAGGGTACACTCGGGCACACTGTTATATCTTTTTCTTAAATAAATGTGCATACACTTATATAATAATATATAAAATCAAACAATTAGTGAATTGCAAAAATTCCCTCAAGCAATCAATTGGGGATGAAAATGTAAATTCTCAATTTTCGAGAAATTAACTGAAATTGGTAATGTTTTTGAAATGAAGAGCGTCGATGCCATTTCTCTGATAATAAAAAACGTGGAAGAATCATTTAAAGGTTTAAAGGCTGCTCATGAATGGCAGAGGCAAGGGACAGTAACATTGACATATCAAGCAAGACAATGCCATGAAGACTGACCATATATCATATGATCAGCGCCCAAGCTTCCTCTCCCTCCAAGCTAGGACCAGGGAGGGCCATACAATGGCTGCTGATGACTCAGCAGATAGACCTATAGGCTCCCCAAAACCCCCCATTCTTAGCTCACAAGGATGGTGAAGTTACAACGACCAAATAAACTAACGAGTTTGAGCGGGATTCGTACCCCAGTCGGGTTTTATCACCATTCAGGGACATTACCACATCGGCCAACACAACCCTGATATTGTTTTTTGGTTATAAAAAAAATGGTTATTTCATACCCAAAAGCAAATTGCCCCGTGGTCATAATACACACAGGGCAGTGCAATTTCTAGATATGTCAATTATGTTAAAGGTACGTAACCATGGGAAATCAATAAATAGTCTGTTTTTGGTTCATTTCATTAAAAAAAAAAAAAAAACAGTAGTATTCAACACTCCAATTGTATTACAGTACAATTTTTGATAAAGGAATCAATTACTTGCGTAAAATGTTTATACTCAGAGACAGATGCTGGTAATCGGAATTTTAGGTAAGGAAGGTTTGATACTTGTTTTCTGTATACAAAATGGTAATGATTTAAAAAAAAAAAAAGAAAAAAAAAACATTCTTATCGATTGTGCTGAACGCAAAATAATCATGTTGACCTTTTATACAAATTTTGAGCTTCTTCAAGGCGAATTAGATTTTGTTATATAAAACACCTATTTATGTCCGTCAA
>NC_090740.1:114027313-114039813 GCF_036898095.1 Palaemon carinicauda | reverse complement strand
ATATATATATATATATATATATATATATATATATATATATATATATATAAGCACTACTTCATCATAAATTTATATTGAATGAAGAATAGCTCTACTGACATACATACATTTACTATGGAAATAACTGATTTACACTATGGAACGCCCTTATTAACAAACACAAATTCGCAGATGGATGACGTAACACAGTCAGGCGTTGGCGAAGACACAGAAATGTGACTCTTTTCTTTTTCATTATCTGATTGGGATTTGTTGATTACGATGATTATAAGAACATCTAATTACACCATTGTCATGCACCTTCTGACATATAACTATTACTCCTTCAATGATTTAAATCTATAATGAATAATGATATTCTCCATTCGAGGAAATTCCATTTGGCAGTGCTGTCCCTAACTCGTCCCACCAACCTTAACTATGCTGATGATTGTTATCTTGGTCACTTGTACAGGGAAATGTCTTACTATTCATGTGTTCTGATGAATAAAGGAAATATTAAACACTTTCACAATTAAACTCAGGTTGCTTCCGATGGCATATTAAAAAATCACGCAATTATTTGATAGAAAATATCCATTCCTAATAAGGAAACGATCGTTGGACAATTTACCAACTATCAATTCTCTAGCCTCTGCCTTCCTAGCATATTTTTGGACACACGTGGTCGTCAAATGATTTACTATATTTGTTAGGACAAGGAGCCTCTGATGCCATCTATTGGCCGTAAAGTAAAACTCGTTACGATGTAAGGGAGGGAGCAAGAGGAGGATGGGCGGGGCTCTGTGTTATTATGCCTATCGGAATGTAACAATATTGTTATTTTACGTATATTTTACTGAAAATATATGTCGTACTATGGAACATATTAATAATATCTTGGTTTCATAAAAGGTATCTGAAAATTAGATCATGTAATTACATAGTTACTTGATTGTCTCACCGATTTCAATACATGTGGCAACTATATGGCGACCTCCCCCTGACCCCCAAATGTAATTGAAGTAAAGATTGTTTGCTGAAGAAATATTTCTGTGAAATTTAGTGTGAACTTTTTGATTTCCTAAGAATGAAGTTATGGCCAAACAACAAGGAACATCAAGTTTACGTGCGTCTATTTTATAGCAATTTTGTTCCCAAATACCGACAGATATGAAGTAATGAAAATTATAATGGGTGGATGGTGGGGATAACTAGCAATTTGTTACTCTCTGCCAAGGCCATCTATTGGCCATGAAAATAAACAATGTATAGAGCTCTTTAATCCTTGCCTTCTGGAACCTTCCATGACGTCATTCTGGTTTAGAAATAGATAAAAATAGTCTATCTAATTGGAACTGATTATAATTTATGCCTGCCAAACACATTTCTATATTAGTATCAATCTATCATCCTTTTCTAATTTGATAGAATCATTCACACGAATAAAACAAGGGACGTGTGCTGCCATCTTTGGACGGAAAGTAGATACACTCGGATTACTAAAATGTACTTTCATGGTATTTTTATTTTTCAATTAATGCTTCGAAAATTCATAATTGCACAACTACTACTTTTCGTCTGATTTTAGGTTCTAAGTTAAGATATTATTATTATTATTATTATTATTATTATTATTATTATCAAAATAGAAGGATATTAATCATTATCAATATCTTGATTTCCAATATAGATTAAATTTCACAGGAGAGAAATCATAATTCCCAGCCTTCAATTAAGAATGACATAAATTTCCTAATAAAACTAACGACAGTGCATTGCAAACAATATAAACTAGTGCATACCACGTGCATACGTGCATTATCACTCTACGATATCAAGTGATATACGACCAAGGCTGGCTTCCTCACACGCTACAAGCATTCATTAAGACCTGGGCCTTAATCAACTGCCTTCGGTGAGGGCGAACTTTCGGAATTGGGGGAAATGTGGCAAGCGTGTGTCGACTCACATAATCAGGTTAAAGGAGAAGTTACAGTAATTGATTTCAAATATCTCATGAGGATATGAACTGAGGCACGAACACGGAGAGAGAGAGAGAGAGAGAGAGAGAGAGAGAGAGAGAGAGAGAGAGAGAGAGAGAGAGAGAGATATGGTAGTCTCCGGACAAACTGTCCTTGATCATGACCTTCCACTTGCGTTTGTTTGTAGTTTTTCTATGTCAGTTTACAGCCGTGTATGTGTGTGTGTTTTTATGTGTATATGTGTGTGTTTTTTATGTGTGTATGTGTGTGTATGATGGGTGGCTGGTTGTTTGATGTACGTGTGTTTACGTGTGTGGGTGTGTTTGCGTATACGCCTCCATGAAATAAAAAAAAGTTTAATACTTTCATGAATGATTTCCCTTTGCCCTCAGATGACGTCACTAACACCCCATTTTTGATTAGCGTCAGTGAAAGCAAAAAAGCTATACAGATTTTATAATTCCTTCATACCAAATTAAAAGTGAATGAAAAGTTTGATGCAAAAGATTTTGAAAAAAAAATAATTACATATAGAAAGGAGATTAGGTTATATTTGGGTCTCATAACATGTTTTGAAATACGTTCATAAAACTGACGTGTATATATATATATATATATATATATATATATATATATATATATATATATATATATAAGTGTATACATATATATACATATATATATATATAAATACATATATATATATATGTATATATATACATATTATATATATATATATATATATATATATATATGTATATATACATATATGGATATATATATATATATATATATATATATATATATATATATGTATATATATATATATATATATATATATATATATATATATATATACCTATATATACTCTATACACGAATATACATGCATATACAGTATATGTATTATATATACATATATACATATATATATATATATATATATATATGTAAATATATATATATATATATATATATATATATATATATACACGTATATATGTAAATATATATATATATATATATTACTAATGGCAAAATATTGTAATTGCTTTTTTAATCAGCAAAAGTTGTTTTATAAATCTAGTTTCCTGGATTTACAATTACAAATATTACATCTAACTAAATAAAAAAAAAGTCACAAAAAAAAGTCGAAATGTTGACTAAAAACTTTGTTTAATATTTAAATTTATATAAAGTTTGTCTTTGATTACTGAATATTGTTTTTCCTCTATGTCGAAATGTGTCAAACTTATTTATCATCTACTATTCAAGTGCTTGTTGAAATGTAGGTTAAATGTTAGATTAAATGTTGTTGAAATGTCAACAGCTTCTCATCAAAAGCAGTAATTGTTAATGCAATCAGGAAAAGAGAAAATGAGACATTCAAACTTTTTATGAAACTTTCATTATTTCCAAAAAGTTTTCCCACGCGTGTCCTTGATTGAAATATAGTTATCCACTAATTTGACACATGCAGATCACGTCTTTAACTAACAAATCTCTCCTACAGCTAGCTTCTTATCCACGCCCTTTCATAAATTAGTATTACCTTTTAATAACAACATTCATAAAAGTACACTGTTTAAAATTTCTATTAAAAAACGGCAAAATTTTTGCAACATTTATTCCAGGATTTTTACCGTTTTAAAAACTGTTATATAGACGTAAAAGATTGATATTACGGTCACCAATCTGTAAAATACAATAATAAGGTAAGGTAAAATTACGGTCGTCTGTATTTTACTGAAACACTGTTGAAAACAGTATATTTTTACGGAAAATGTCCGATAAAAAATACGGTTCTTTTCTAACCGTGTTAAGCTACAAAATATTCCCTAAATATAAACAAGAACATAGGGGTGAACAGATAGGTTTTTGGGTTATAGTAAAAAGATATTAGCCCTGTCAAAGGCAGGATAGAATGTGCGGAACTTGCATGACGTGGGCAGGGGCACTCATGCAGGATTAGGAATTTTTTGGGGGTAAAAGGTATGCCCTTCCTAAAATCACGTACGGCATGAAGGTAAAAATACAACAACTAAAAAAGCAGATACAGTTATTGATATATACATGGACATAAATATTGTTTTGTACTTGTATATTAAATTTATTGAACACTAAATTAGTACTGTAATATTGTTCTCAATATTCTTGTAAGCTACTAGATGAAAAAATCTTTAAAATAACTGAATTATGCCGACTGCATTTTACATGCTTGGGGCAGACCAAACAGACCATGATTCTGTTGGCATAATTTTACAACAATAACTTAAAATTTAATATGAATAAGCTACAAGGTTAATGAATTATCAGAAAAGACACAAATACCCCTCAAAAAAAAAAACAAAAAAAAAAAATCATAAGAGTTATATTGATATACAGGATTGTGGAGGCCGATGTCGTAACGTCCCTGACTGATGAACGACAGACTGTGAGTCCCGCTCTAACTCGATAGTTTCTTTGGTCACTGCAACCTCACTATCCATGAGAGCTGTGGATGTGGGTTATGGGGAACCTATAGGTCTATCTGCTGAGCCATCAGCAGCCATTGCTTGGCCCTCCTTGGTCCTAGCTTGGGCGCTGATCATATGTATTTATGGTCAGTCTCTAAGACATTGTCCTACTCGATAGGGCAATGTCACTGACCCTGGCCCCTGCCATTCATGAGGGGCCTTTAAGCCTTTAAATAATCGCAATTTCAAAAAATAAAAAAATAATGCATATAGAAATAAAAGTAAAAACACATTAGATTAAAATGAAATTAAGAACAATATTTTTCGAAAAGAAATAGAAAAAACCTGCATATGGATATAAATAATATAAAATCATTAGATTAAAATGAAAATAAGAACAATATTTACCCGTTTTGATAAGACTGCGCATGGGATCAAATTGTGAATTAGAGTAATATAATAAGTTCTTGTATTAAGCATCCGATTATAATACAAATATATCTTTTTTGGAAAGGAATAATGGAAGCCCTGGAGATTCAGAGAGGGCTCCATAATGTAAAAGGAATTTTCATAAGATACGTGACAAAAATCTTACTGCCATAATGTGAAGAGATTGAATCGAATGGATGCAAAATAATTTATCTCTCTCTCTCTCTCTCTCTCTCTCTCTCTCTCTCTCTCTCTCTCTATGTTAGGATGCCAGAAAAATTCAAATCAATCAATCTCTCTCTCTCTCTCTCTCTCTCTCTCTCTCTCTCTCTCTCTCTCTCTCTGTAAACATATATACACACAATACAATATATATATATATATATATATATATATATATATATATATACATATATATATATATATATATATATATATATATATGTGTGTGTGGGTTTGTATGTATTTATATATGTTTTTATGGAATGTTTGTTTTAAGATTGTTTAATTAGGAAAAGTTTCCTTGGTTTAGTATTGAAGAAATGACGCGTCACATATATATATATATATATATATATATATATATATATATATATATATATATGTATATATATATATATATATATATATATATATATTTATATATATATATATTTATATGTATATATATATATATATATATATATATATATATATATATATATATATATATATATATAAGGTAACGTTAGTGCAAAATATCAAAGGCGATCATATTCTGTTTATGAATAAATTTGACAAAGAGATAAACATTCATCTTACAAGAAGGTAAAACTAAGGAAATACCAGTGAATAAATCGATTTTACAATAAAATGAAAGAAATTAATACAAATGGTTATTTGTTAAACTGCTATATGAATTAAGGTATATGTATATATATATATATATATATATATATATATATATATATATATATATATATATATATATATAAATATCAAATAGACAATACCTTAGTGGAAGATAAAAATCAAAGACAGCCACTTTATGGAGAAACTGAGTTCTAATCAATTAACTTTATCTTTTTTCTTTTTTCATTTTTTGAATACCAGGAAAAGGAAAATTGTCATTATGTTTTTCCATTTATCATTCTATACCGACACGTGTTACAAATCCTTTTTTTTTTTATACGTGACTTCATGAAAGCTTGTTTGATGATCAATAAAATTACAGTTTATTAAGAAGCCTATGGTGGTAAAAATTCATTTGGATACTCAGCATTTAATCAACAAGAATTGATAAATAAAAACTTTCAGATTTCTTTTTAAAAAAAATGAAGATATATCATGAGTTGCATGAATGATATTGCACAATGATTCACAGAATATCTTGTCTGATCTCAAAAGCCTTTCTCTTCTTCGAACATCAAATGATAAATATGAAAGTCTTATTGCAGTTTTCCTGTTATTCCGACCTTTATCTGGAGCTGAGTTTACGCCGAGAGATGTTGTGTTTTGGATATCACTCTATTATTGCCTATTTATTATAGATATCAAGTTACATCCCTAAGTATCTTATATATATATATATATATATATATATATATATATATATATATATATATATATATATATATATATATATATATATATATATATATATATATATGCTTTTGTGTACATATGTATACATGTGTATGTATGTAAGTTTGTTCATTTTTACTTAGCCTCCCTTTGGGGGGCATCTGAAAACATGCGAATATATACCCAAGCAATTGTTTATGACACTAAGAAAAACATAAACAAAAACCATCCCAATATTGACCTAAAGTCAAAGAGACTCCGATGTCCTTGGGCATATTTTTTCCTACTCTCGCCAGCTATATGTCAAAGGTGAAGTCTGTTATGAATGACAACGTGCGAGCAATCATTAATCAAAACAAAGCTCTCATTCATTACCTTTGGCTTTTGAATAGTTGAGAGAAAAATATCTACACTTTGACACCTACGTCCAATTGTTTTTTTTTTTTTTTTTTTCATTTGTTTACTTTACTTTGTACATTGGCGTTTGATGTTGTGTTGTGATCGCCTGTGGGTCATTGGCGATTGTTAGAATTAGATTTGGGCTTTAAGGGAATTGAAAATCTCGTTACTTTTGTGTTTTCAAATAAATATGTATATATATAAATATATATATATATATATATATATATATATATATATATATATATATATATATATATATATATATATATATATATATATATATATATATATAAAACGAAATGTTTGGTTATGAATTCAATATAATATTTCATTTGACCTTTATAATTTCACTTTATATCAATTTAAATTCCTGATTAGTATCAATCAATATATAATACTGTTTGTATTATTTATTAATATTATTTTTTTTTATACAAAATTTAATACAAAACCATTCCGTAAGAAAAGAAATTAAAAGATTTTTCAGGTAACGGCTAAAGACTGTTTATATATCACCACGAAATTAGTAACTTCTATGTTAATTAAATAGTCAATGATTTTTTATTGGTTTTATATTGTTTACGCTTTTCTTAAATTCCATCTTCTCACTAATTCCTCCTCAGTGGATTTAGGGATACAAAATTCATTTATCACATATTTAGTAGAAATAGTCTCCCTTCGAAAATATACTGACGAAGTAGGCTACATGTATTCAGCTATCTTTATAAATGAGAGATCAGTCTTATTGATGCGACGTAATTCTTTCTTAATTATTATATTTGCAAGAGACAGTAACTTACATGGCTAGATTAGGTGAAAGATGATATGGAGAAAAGAGGTTATGGTGGCCGATATGGTAACGTCCCTGACTGGTAGAGCGTCAGACTGGGGTTCGAGTCACGCTCGACCTCGTTAGTTCCTTTAATCGCTGCAACCTCATCATCCTTGTGAGCTAAGGATTGGGGCTTTGGGGGAGCCTATAGGTCTACCTGCTGAGTCATCAGCAGCCATTTCCTGGCCCTCCTTGTTCCTAGCTTGAGTGGAAAGGGGGTTGGACGCTGATCATATGTATATATGGTCAGTCTCTAGGGCACTGTCCTACTCGATAGGGCAATGTCCCTGTCCCTTGCCCCAGCCATTCATTAGCAGCCTTCAAACCTTTAAGAAGATATCTTTGATAGAATACATTGAAGATGGTGCATCATGCAACTGACATATCAATGCAGGGATAACTGTGGGAGATGAGAAGAAGATAATTGCATTTTAGTTATTGTATGTATAAGAGAGAAAAGGCAGAAATGGATAGAGAGAGAGAGAGAGAGAGAGAGAGAGAGAGAGAGAGAGAGAGAAGGAAGGAATGGTAGTGATACATTTGAATGTTTAAAATTTCATAGGAGAAGAGAGATAAGGCCGTTGGAGCTGGAGCTTAACCAGATCACAGGGAAGATCCATTTACATCTCATCTGAGCACAAAACGGACGTTGAATAATGAATGATGCTTAGGAATGGGAGAGTGGCAGTGTTCTCACACATCAATTCAGACCCCGGAGGAGATCAATCACATATACATTGAGAGAGAGAGAGAGAGAGAGAGAGAGAGAGAGAGAGAGAGAGAGAGAGAGGATAAAAACGTGTTAAATCCAAAAGTATTTCATATCAACCTTCGTATGAAGTTAACTTGAGAGGTTAGTAACGCCTGGTGATCGCTAGTTTAAGATTTGATTCCCACACAAGCTAACTAGTTCCTTAAGTGTCTGTAACCTCACCCACCTTTTGAGCTAAGGATGGGGGTTTGAAGTAGCCTATAGGTCTACCTGCTGAGTCATCGGCAGCCATTGCATGGCCCTCCCTGGTCCTAGCTTGGGTGGACAGGAGACTTAGGCGATGATCATATGTATATATAGTCACTCTCTTGGGTATTATTCTGCTTGTTGGAGCAATGTTACTGTCCATTGTCTCTGGCCTTCATGAGAGACCTTTAAAAAACTGCTGGTATTCGGTTCGCCAATGATCACTGGTAATTCATATCTACTTTGAAACAGTAATTTCCATAACTCTCAATAGAGAAACAAGCCTTGGATTTCTTATGGGCAGTAATATATATCTTTATATTAACTGTATGCCGTTCTTTCCAGAGTTTTCTGCTCCAGGAAATTTTTTCCCTGCTGTGTGGTTAGAGTTGGGGTGGGTAGGGCGGTGGGACTGTGTTTAAACGCAGGACAATGCCCGAGAGACTACCATATATCCATTTGATCAGCACCCAACTCCCCCTCTCCACCCAAGCTAGGACCAAGGCGATGGCGGCTAATGGCTAAGCAGATAGGCTCACCCAGACCAGCCATCCTTAGCTCACAAGGATTGTAAGGTTGCAGCGACCAAAGAAAGTCACGAGTTTGAGCACGACTCGAACTCCAATCTGGTGTTCACCAGTCAGGGACTTTAAGTATTCCGTGACTTATTTTGGAATAAGCCACATAGGAAGGGCAAAGCAGTCTCTTGTACTAACAAATGAACAGTAAAAAGTTGGTTAAAGATAACCAGACACACTCCAGAAGGTCTAATCAATTAACCAGTGTTGGTATTGAGCCATCAGTACGTTTTTCCCCCAAAATCAGAATCCTGTCTTCGTCTTCGACTCCTGAGTCAAATAGATGAAACTGTTCGTCTGAAGATGTAACTGTATATTCGCTTCTGGTAATTGATAAAAACTGCTAGATTATTATTTGAACCAACCTCCGTAGCTACATATTTCACATAGTTTGAATTATGTAATTATTATTTTTTGGTAATCATGATTATGATATTTTTTACTAACATATTTAATCAAAACTATTTTCTAGAAATCCATAAAGTTATAAAAATTAGAGACCCAATGTCAAATATATTTGCAGAAAACAATGGAAGTCAACCTAATCAACTGAACACAACTGATTGTAACTTATACACTGATGAAAATTTGCATTAAAACACCAAAGATGCCTGGCAACATTTATTCCAGGATTTTTACTGTTTTAATAACGGATATTTTGACGTAAAGGAGTGATATTACGGTTACCAACCCGGAAAAGATGATAACAAAGCAGGGTAGAATTACGGTCGCCTGTATTTTACTGAAATACGGTTGAGAACAGTATATTTTAACGGAGAAATTTTGATTAAAGTTACGGTTTTTTTATGTAAATACTTTTAAAACTTTGCATTAAAACACCATAGATTCCTAGCAACATTTATTCCATGGTTTTCCCGTTTCAAAAACTGATATATTGACGTAAGGGAGAGATATTACGGTCATCAAACCTTAAAAGATTATAAAAAAACGTAGGGTAGAGTTACGGTCCCCTGTATTTTACTGAAATATGGCAAAACAGCAGATTTTTACGGGAAAAAATCAGATTAAAATTACCGTTTTATTTAACAGTGTTCCTAATAAAATTTTCTTTGCAGAGTCTTTTTGAAGTTAATCTATTCACCGATTACTAGCTTGAAACTCTAACGTAT
Source organism: Palaemon carinicauda (assembly GCF_036898095.1). Classification (NCBI taxonomy): domain Eukaryota; kingdom Metazoa; phylum Arthropoda; class Malacostraca; order Decapoda; family Palaemonidae; genus Palaemon; species Palaemon carinicauda. The sequence goes on along the minus strand of NC_090740.1, from coordinate 114,029,501 downwards.
TTACACAAGTCTTTTAAGCGCATTTACCGTAGCATTCATGATAAAAGAATATGATTGAAGAAACAACAACCTATTGGATTTCGAAAATTGAAATCAGACATAATCTCGGCTCTCTCTCTCTCTCTCTCTCTCTCTCTCTCTCTCTCTCTCTCTCTCTCTCTCTCTCTCTCTCTCTCTCTCTCACTGTTGTATTGGGAAAAATCGAGTTTACCGATCAGGGAGCTTTTGTTCAACTAAGCAAAGAGAATTTCAGAGTTCAGGAAAGTATTTTTGTTCCGTTTGATACTTTTCTGAAGGGAAAAAAAATGTAAACTTTTCATTTCGGGTTTGGAGTCTTTAATGTTTTTTTACTGTTTGTTGATTTACATAGAGATATGATGCTGCTTAACTTGCAAATGCTCAGAAATTCCCAAAATTTCATATTCGCAGGTGATGGATATTAAAGAAAAAAAAAACATTTAGGAATAATATAGAATAGTGGCCATTTTATTAATTATGGTAAAGTCATCTTCTATGTTTCCAGGGTTATGCATTTAATACACTAGAATAAAAGGCAGAAGACTTATGCTTCTAGAAGACTTTGAATACACACTCACACACACACACACACACACACACACATATATATATATATATATATATATGTATATATATATATTTGTTTATATATATATAAATATATATATATATATATATATATATATTTGTTTATATATATAAATATATATATATATATATAATATATATATATATATATATATATATATATATATATATATATATATATATATATATATATATGTGTGTGTGTGTGTCTGTATGTTTTTGTATGTGTGTGTATTGCAAACATTTACATTTCGATATGATTAAGTTTAAAAAAAAAAAAAACACATTTTACACAACCTTGCAATCTAATCTCAAGAGACTTGCTATAAGGAATAATTTCATAAATTCATTTACACAAACACAATACACATTATATTACTCTAAGCTAAAATACATTCTTGCCTTTGTTAGAGCAAAATCACTGATGATATTATCAAACAATAAACTACATAATTTATTACTTTCTATACACATGTGGGAATGGTGGATGGAATAGGAGTGGTCAACCTTATGTGGAACACGGGCTCTTGCGTTAAAGGTTTAAAGGTTTTTAGGCTGCTCATGCATGGCCTAGGCAAGGGACAGTGACATTGCCCTAGCAAGCAGGACAATGCCCTAGAGACGGACCATATATACATAGGATCAGCGCCCAAACCCCTCTCCACCCAAAAAAGAACTAGGGAGGGCCAGGCAATGGCTGCTGATGACTCAGCAGATAGACCTATATGCTCCCCCAAAACTCCCAATCCTTAGCTCACAAGGATTGTGAGGTTGCAGCGACCAAAGAAACTTACGAGTTTGAGTGGAACTCGAACCCTAGTCTGGCTATCACCAGTCAGGGACATTACCACATCGGATACAAAAACCGTAAACAAACGAAACAAATGAAAGTCATAATTTGAAGCGAGATTCATGGAGGAACAACATGCAACTCCATACCCTTTTTATTCCTTTTTTTTTTCTTTCTCAGGGTAACCTTTCGAAATCTTTTTTTTTTTCTCTGCTCTAAAGTTCCTTGATTCTGCACTCTGCATTTGGTAATGAGGTTTGTAGAGTTGTGGGAGTAAAAACAATTGAACAGGAAGTAGCGCACATTAAAGTAGCTAAGAGTGTGAAACCCATTCTGAGCATTTAAACACACTATTATTATTATTATTATTATTATTATTATTATTATTATTATTAGGAAATCTACAACCCTAGTTGGAAAAGCAAGATGTTATAAGTCCAAGGGCTCCACCAGGGAAAAAATAACCCAGTGAGGAAAGAAAATAAGGAAATAAATAAACGATATAAGAAGTTAGTAAGTGAGGGAACATAATTCATCCTGAGTCATTGCTGTTGTAAATTTATTTGTTATCCTCTTCAACTGGGACAAGAATATTTCTCCTCCAAAGAAATTATAATCATTAAAGTAAGAAATATTCTCAAATTGCTTCTATAATAGGGAACACTGATTAGAAACAATTGTTAAATATTACTCGATGCAGATCCTGGTGTGTCAAAACTATCAAGTTTCTTGTGATTCGTGGCTTTGACTACCTAAAATATTAATGAAAATGAACACTTAAAAACTTGCCGT
>NC_090740.1:114018353-114021813 GCF_036898095.1 Palaemon carinicauda | reverse complement strand
AAAAATTTAATAGAAGATTATACATGAATTCTAATATCTGTTCTCGATATTTACAAATGATAGCCATTGTGTTCATACGAAATAAACTGAAAAGGCATTTCAAATCTAACAATGCCATCCTTAATGGTACTTAACCACTTGGTTATTATGAACTGGAGAAGTTTATTTCTAAGCATCAGTAAGTCTTTAACTTATAAACCCTGAAGCTGCATGATATCTTAAGAAGGGTTTACACAATCGGAGAGTTCGTCAAAAAGTGTTTGAAGTGATGTTCGAACTTGTGAACGTGGTATTTGGTTGTCGAACACGTTCGTCGAACGGTTCGACAGACAAGTGTTTGAAGTGATATTCGAACGTGTGAACGGGGTATTTGGTTGTTTGAACACGTTCGTCAAACGGTTCGACAGACAAGCGTTTGAAGTGATATTCGAACGTTTGAACGGGGGTATTTGTTGTCGAACACGTTCGTCAAACGGTTCGACAGACAAGCGTTTGAAGTAATGTTCGAACGTGTGAACGTGGTATTTGGTTGTCGAACACGTTCGTCGAACCGTTCGAAGAAAGTCTGTTCTCGCCTGACTTTTGTGGGCGGGGCTTCATTGTCCACAAACCTTATGCATTTGTGACTGACTCCCCCTCTTCGAACCGTTTGACAAGCAGGTTCGAGAACCAAGTTCGACTGTGTAAACCCAGCTTTAGGCTTCCTCTGAAATATGTATATCAGGTTAAAAAAACTTTTCGTTCATACTTCTATTGCTGAAGCTGAAAGTTCAGCATATACGGAACCCATTAAACAGCAGTAAAATACCTTAATTAGCAAATTATCGCGTAAATCGGAGTATTAATGAGGTCGACTAATATATTGCAGTCTAGTTATTTGTATAGGTTGTTACCGCACTAAGCCCTCACCATTGCGTTGTCTCGAGATATAACTTAATAATCTTGACAATAAAAAAAAAAAAAAAAAATATCAAGAGCTGATTTGCTTCCGTGTTTCTTATTATTATTATTATTATTATTATTATTATTATTATTATTATTATTAGCTATGCCACAACCCTAGTTGGAAAAACAGGATGCTATAAGCCCAAGGACTCCAAAAGAGGAAAAATACCTCAGTGAGGAAAGAAAATAAGGAAATAGATAAACGATATAAGAAATAATGAACAATTGAGATGAAATATTTCGAAAACAATAAAAACATTGAAACAGATATTTCATAATATATAAACTATGAAAAGACTCATGTCAGCCTGTTCAACTGAAAAAATTTGCTGCAATTTTGAACTTTTGAAGTTCTACCGATTCATCTACCCGATTAGGAGGATCATTCCACAGCTTGGTCATAGCTGGAATAAAACTTCCAGAATACTGTATAGTATTAAGCCTCATGAAGGAGAAGGCCTTACTCCTTATTAAGCATGTATGAATTGAGTAATTATCAATAGTTATGAAGCAACTGATGGAGATAATTTGGAGCTGAGATGTGTGACGGGCCGAGAGAAAGGTTGTGACTCAAAGACGGGATGAAAGCAACTGAGTGAGTTTATTATAGAACACTCTCCTTTATATACAAAAGCTCAAAGAAACAAGAAATTTCATGTTCAAAACAGACACCGTTACCGATGAGAAAAACAGACATGTTTATTCAGGTTCTTTTTAGTGCGAGGGAAGAGCGAAGATACAAGCATAATATATACACAAAATGAACTATGTACGATCGTATGACACACGGTTGGTACAGATGCTCATTTTCTAAATATAAGGAGAATTACTTTGCTTTTGTTTACTATTCAAGTCATATAATTATTTGCTATCAGAAATGTTCATTAAAATAATGAAAAATAATCAATGGAATTTTTGAAGTTCAAGGAGGAAATTTGAATAGAATGTATGTGTTATTTTTTATTGGAAAAAATTCCAATATTATTATTCCCTAATGTAGTAAAATAGCTGACTAGTGCCTCCAATATCATCGATACCAAGACGGCTAGGAAAACGAGTAGAAAGAGATGATATACACACACATATACACATGCATATATATATATATATATATATATATATATATATATATATATATATATATATATATAGACATGTATACATATATATATATATATATATATATATATATATATATATATATATATATACATACATATATATATATATATGTATATATAGACATATATACATTTATATATACATATATATATATATATATATATATATATATATATATATATATATATATATATATATGTATACACACATACACACACACACACACATATATATATATATATATATATATATATATATATATACATATATATATACACCAGTAACCAGTGAATAAATGTAGAAGTGAATGTTATTAAAAAAACACAAAATTGGAAAATTCCATGTTAAAAACAGCTTAATAGATTAGGTGTTTATAGATGAAAAAAAAATGTTCAATAACCATTGATTGAATAATAATAATAGTGAGTGGATAATTATCCCAAAATACTAAAATTTCAGTTGTCGATAATAGTTTTTCATATTGTAGTATGGTATCTAACATTCTTTTGATGTATATCAATTAAGGTTTTGAATTTGATTTTGAATCTAATATTCTATTGTTTTGGACTGAGTATTATGAAATAAAAATAAAAATTGTATAATAAATTATATGTAAAACAATAATACTAATTTTATTAGGAAAAATCGAAAATGGTTTTCGATTATATATCTATTATGAAATTAGTTTTTTCCGAAGAGGGATACTTGAATGTGGGTAGAAATATTTTAGAAATATAAATCATGAAATTCTGCAATCCCTCACATTCACATAAAATTCTTAGATAGATAAAAATACACAAGTTTTTCTTATCATCATATCATAAACTTAACTAATTACGTTACCAAGAAAGGAACAAATGAATTTTATAACGACGTTCAAGACCAACAGAAAATAAAACTCCATGATGATAACCGATATAAATTGCTTGAGACATAAGCCTTTAAAGACTTAAGAGGGCAATTTTTCTCAGCCTTCCCAATGGCCAATTAAGAGACGATATCCTGGGGAATGGAGAAGCCACAGGTGTTTCAAATTACTCTCAAGATAGAAAGTGTCAATACCCTTTAACGAAAAAGGAACTCAATGGGGTTGCCAGGCTGGCCTTTTTCAGGCTAAAAACCTCAAATTTGGCCCTTTTTGAAATTGGCTGGCCTTGAGTAACATCCTTAAAAAAAGGTTGGCCTTATATGCTATACTTTTGGCCTTTTTCTACCAATAGGTTGGCCTTTTTTCGGGCTAAAAGCCTCAAATTTGGCCTTTTTGAAATTGGTTGGCCTTGAGTAACTTCATTGAATAAAGGTTGGCCTTAAATGCTATACTTTAGGCCTTTTTTTCTACCATTAGGTTGGCCTTTTTCAGGGTAAAAGCCTCAAATTTGGCCCTTTTGAAATT
>NC_090740.1:114003353-114008353 GCF_036898095.1 Palaemon carinicauda | reverse complement strand
GTACAATATGTGAATGAGATCATGGTGAGGGGTAGTTAGAGATGGTTTGCGCAATCTCTTCGCACTCTCCAAGAGAGATTAGTTCACAAAACGTTTAGCTGGGCTCCACAAGGTACTAGATGAGTTAGAAGACCCAGGCCTATAGGATTGAGAACCATGAGGCTTGAAGTAAGAGATGATGAATGGAGAAGTATTGAATTAGAAGCTAAAGATAGAGACAACTGGCTAGATTCAACCGAAGCCCTTTGCGTCAATAGGCGAAGAAGGAGAGGATGATGATGATGATGATAATTATTTATAATATTTTTCACCAAAAGATAATTCGAAGCAATATCCTTTCGTAGGATCCATCCTCATACCAAAATCATCCATGTAGAAAATGGCTTATCTTCATCGTTTGAAGCCTCATATCCTCAATTTAATGATTACAAATTATTTTCTGAAATTAACTGGATAATTATTTTACTCGTTATTTCCATCTCATAATAGAATTATATTATATAATCTAGATTTTATCGGCAATAGAATTCTCAATATTTACATTTTATTGCTTTAATAAATGTTGCCATTATTTTCATGATTGGATAACAATTTACATACCAATGTAAATTGATGAGTTCTTGGTCCAATATAGTATGCAGTACATGTTTAATTAGGGTTAATCTAAATTTCTCATTATTTCTTAATATCATAATTGCATTATAATAATGGCTTCAGTTTCCAGAGATCCCTTTAGAATATTGTTAATTTTTTTCCAGGAACTAATTTATAATCAGCGCTAATAGCAAATGTATTTTTCTTTTCTTTTTTTTTTTTCATTTTTATAATGAAATTCTTTGGACAGTTTGGTATAAATACGAAAATTCTTAATTAGTTACGTGTCAGGGTAGAATTCCTGTAAAAGTATATTAAACTTGTTATTAAGCATAATAGAAAACACGAATGTTTATGACAGGTATTTCTGCACTGATAAAAAAAAAAACCAGTAATTTTAATCAGAAATTCTCCGTAAAAATATACTGTTCTCAGCCGTATTTCAGTAAAATACGGGAAACCCGCAATTTTTACTATACTTTGTTACTATCTTTTACAGGTTGGTAATCGTAATATCACAAATTAACGTTAATATATCAATTTTTAAAACGGGAAATGCCTGGCAACATTTATTCCAGGAGTTTTAGGGGTTTTTTTTCTAACGGTAAAATTTTAAGTGTGGATATTTAGAGTTGCGATGTTTTTTTCTTTTTTCTCAAGATGTACTACAATACGATAGATCTTTTGAGATAAAAAAAAACTTTTTTTATTATTAAGGCAAAATTATATTTGGTCGTTGGCCACACTATTGAACCTCCTCAGTGAATAAATCCACATGTGAAAGGTATTTGCGAGCGGCTTAGCCAATGAGAACCCACCATTCCATTAATCTCACTATTCACTCCGCCCACGACGCCCGAGGCAGCCAATGAAAATTCGCCACCTCTCTGCCTAGACCAGAATTGCCATAAATGAGGACGTAGCTGGCAATGTTTCCATCCTCTGTATTTTCTAACCTTAACCTACTACTAAAATCTTTCCGCAGGGACCCTAGGGAGTAAAGAGTTGGATAACCCCACCTGCCTCCTTTCCCCTACCATTCAAAGGCCTTACACCCCAACTTTCAAACTACTACTATCCGTGAAATGATGGCCCTCTACTACTACCACCATCATCCTTACCCTGTCCACAAATTTCTCTAACACTAAAAACCTTTCAAATTTCCTTTAATGTGATAACCCACCTTATTTTTTCTATGCTGGTTACCTACGGGCCAACCAAGGGAAAGGCCCGTGTCAACATGAAGAGTTGGCTGCAATACATTACCTCCACCACCACCACCAATGTTTCCATCACTACGGGCCGACCAAGGGAATTGCCCGTGCTAACGAGAACTGTTGGCTATAATCTACAGCAATGTTTTCACCACTCTGGCTTGAGGAAGGGAGACTGCACTCACGAAACACGTAGCCTGTTCACTGTATTCTTTTGCCCGACTTGTAAATTTTACCTAACTTATAAACTTCACATTAAAACCTTGATTCGCCAATTAATCTTGAACTTAACTACCCACCATGAAGGATGACTTCGGCCCAATTACTGGCTGTATGCAGTAATCCCGAAAAGAAGATAATAAGAGCCATTGAGAAGACAGAGTATAAGATCAATGCAACTGAGGCAGCAATTACTTTCCCATAATAATAATAATAATAATAATAATAATAATAATAATAATAATGATAATAATAATAAAAATAATAATAATAATAATAATAATGATAATAATAATAATAATAATAATATCCAAGATAATGGTTGTGGCTTTTATCTATTATAGAAAAGAAAATTTTCACAAATTTGTTTATACACACACACACACACATATATATATATATATATATATATATATATATATATATATATATATATATATATATATATGTATATATGTATATATATATGTATATATGTATATATATATATATATATATATATATATATATATATATATTAATATATAATCTTAAAAAAAATATTGCAGAGTAATTTTTTGTCCTATTAAATTTGGATGTGTGATAACATAGTCTAGAACCTGAACCTGATAATATGGTGTTATAGAAATGACCCAATATATTTTCAGTATATAATTTATTTGGAATTTTGTGTCATTGAACACGGAAAAAACCTCATTGCTCACAGAAACACAATTGAGATCAATTAAGCTATTGTAACGGCCCTTGTAGTCTGCACGCACAAGTGGCACAAGAAGCCCTATTAGGGACCTTTGGCTGGCCAGAGAGTACTACATTGGATCTCTCTTTCTAGTTACGGCACATTTCATCTGGCATATTCTTTACACAAAATAGCAGGGTTCACACTTTGCTGAACTCGGTTCACAATTGTCAGTGAAGCTTTCAGAATGCCAGGACGGTTGGAGGCAGGTGAATCTAGATCAGATGATGCGAGGGTTTTAAAAGTGTCCAGCACCATTTCGAGATTATGGAACCGCTATCAGCATCATAGATCAGCAGGTGACCTTCCCACTACTAGTAGAACACGATCACCACTCCTCTCTGTGCCAAAATAGGTTGCGGCACCTTCGCCAAAGGACGACCACTACTGCCTCCACTGCAACCTCAATGCCGGAACTAGGTAGTATCTCAGACTCAACCATCCGAAATTGTCTACAAGAGGCCTGATTGTGACCCAGACATTTTCTTCAAGGCATGATTCTGCTCTGGTAGCATTGGCAGCTATGACTGTTATGGTGCCGTTGATTAACAAACCGCCATTCATGCTCTGTACACAGGATGGAAAATCCTGTGTCTACTGCCGAACTGTTGAACGTTTTACACCCAATTGCATGCAGGAGGTGGTCAGATTTGGTGGAGGAAGTGTAGTGATATGGGGAGCCATTTTTTCGCAATGCCAAGACAGATATTTTGCACATCAGAGGGAACTTGACACCACAGCACTATGTTGATGGAATCTTGCGCCCATGCGTCTTCTTATATATGTCTAATGACAAAGCTGTTTTCCAGCAAGACAATGCTCGTCCACATAGTGCAGGTATCACTACAGCTTTCCTTGCAAACAGCATCAACATACTTCCATGGCCTTCCAGAACTCCAGATTTAATCTGGGATGAACTGGATAGACATGTGAGATGACATCAACCCAAACCACAGCCACTACAACAGCTGGATGCTGCTTTGGAGGCCGAGTGGGCTATATCTCCATAAGATGTTATCTGCATTCTGACTGCTTCGATGAACAGGAGGTGCCAGGCATTAGGCTTCTTGGCTATCCTGTGGAGAAGGGTTACATTTGCTATTAACTGTAAGTGACGTTTTGCAAATATATAAAGATACACACACACACACACACACACACACATATATATATATATATATATATATATATATATATATATATATATATATATATATATATATATATATATATATATATATATATATATATATATGTATATATATACATATATACATATATATATATATATATATATATATATATATATATATATATATATATATATACCTAAAATCATGATGCATCAGATTTTAGATAATCCCCTTGTCATAAAATCCTTTCCACAGCTACATCACTTTCAGAGAGGAAACGCACTCTAGAACTTTGGAAGCTGATCCTCTATGAATTGCAACATTGTGATGTCAAAACAATACATCTTTATCATTCGTCCTTGAAAGCCTGTCAGGAAAAAAAAATGCTGACATGCATTAAAGTCTTTGGTCCCTCGTGCAGGCGATAATTAGATCTTTCAAGAACGCTTACTAATCCTGAGTAAAAATATACATAGCATAAATATTTCAGCTATGATGAATAGTATGCAGAGCTAAGCAGGAATAGAAATATACTAATACACTTTTTTTTTAATATGAGGTCTTATAATAATGCTCTGATTTAGAAAAAAAAAAAGAAAAAAAAAACTTACCTCGAACTCACTCTCCTCTTTAACAGCGCGAGGTCAAATTAAAATCCAGTGATTAGCATTTCGAAATGGCTTCAGCTATTACCATAGTTAATACGTTATCACAATCTGATTCGGCATCCTGACACATTTACTGAGATTTACAATTAACGTCCGGTAAATCATTATATCGCTCCGATATGAAATAGACAATTTGAAATAGGGAGAATGATATCTATTATTAGCTATTAAACTACTTATCACATTTCAATTTTAATAATCCATTAAAAATATTGATAATATATATATATATATATATATATATATATATATATATATATATATATATATATATTATTATTATATATATAAATATATATATATATATATATATATATATAGAGAGAGAGAGAGAGAGAGAGAGAGAGAGAGAGAGACGACTGCTGAAATATAATCCCTAGGCACTTTGCGCCAATAAGCACAATAAGCATATGAGGAGATGATGATGATGATG
>NC_090740.1:113990853-113993353 GCF_036898095.1 Palaemon carinicauda | reverse complement strand
GTTAGAGAAAAAGTAATCTCAATCGGAAATTCTCCTTAAAAATATACTGTTCCCAGTCGTATTTCAGTAAAATACAGGCCACCGTAATTTTTCCTTACTTTGATAATATCATTTACAGGTTGATGACCGTAATATCAAACTTTAACGTCAATATATCAATTTTTAAAACGGCAATAATCCTTGAATAAATGTTGCCAGGCATTTACCGATTTTTACGGCAAATCTTTAACTGTGTACATACGAAACTTCATATTTTTTTAAATCAAATTCAAACGAATCATTGCTTTTGATTTATGATTTTATTCCACACGTAAAATCCTACAGACAGTTTCATGTTCCAATAGATAAAATAGATACAAAGGTGAATGATTTCATGAGCTATTTCTGATGCTCTCCAGTTTTGTCAACCGTCCCATCCAATATCCTCAGTGAAGTGGCTCAGCTTCAAGTCTGTAACAATACCCAACAGGAGTGTTTCATATCGAAAGTGGGCTCGCCCTATTCCAAACTGCAAATAGTCATTCTGTTCCGGATACTAAAACCTCTGGAATGAACACTCAGAGGAAAAACTCTCCATCAGAATATCTTTCTTTTCTTTAATTTTTTGATTCACCGATTACACTCTTTCACTCTCGACGCAAATTTGTACTGCAAGTCTTTTTTTCAATATAGCATATTCAGGTTTTTGCTTCCTATTTCATTTTTTTTAAAGAGAAGAGATTGCATTACTGCTTTTTTTTTTTTTTTTTTTTTTTTTTTTTGCATTCTCGTTATTTTGTTATCGATGATGAATTTCTCCAGTTGTTAGTATGTTATTAATGACCTATATTATTGTATAGTTATGTAGAGCAATCCTACAACTACATGAAGATAGTTAAAAAATTCCTATTGAGAAAGGATTTAGTCAGTGAGACCCTATCTCTCCTAAATTATTTACCACGTTCTTAATAATTTCAAGAATATAAATTTGGAAAATGTAGGAATTAATATTAATAAAGAATACCTTAACAACTTAAGATTGCAGATGCCTTAGTTCTATTTAGTGAATCACGGAGAATTACAAAATATGATAGAAGATTTGAGTACAAAAAGTAGAAATGTTGGTTTGAAAATGAATATGAGTAAAACTCAAATCATGTGCAATGAATAGGCAGAGAAAAAATAAATAAGGTTTAAAAATAAACTTATAGAGATTTTTAATGATTATACTTGATTAGGACAAAAACTAAGTGTTTCTTCAGTACATGAGGTATACAGCAAAAGAAGGATAAGCATATGATGGAGAGGTTTTGGTAGACCAATTGAGATTACGCAATGTAAAATGACGCTTTCTCTAAATAGAAAAGTATTTCATCAGCTGGTCCTACCAGTAAACACGTGTGCATCAGAAACTTGGAGCCTTGCTAAATCCTTAGAAACTAGGCTAGTTACAACCTAAAGACCTATGGGAAGAATAATGATGGGATTATCACCAAGAGATGGAAAAGGAACAACATGGACACGTGAACAAACTAAAGTAGAGGATATTCTAACATGACGTTAGAAAAATAAATGGAGACGCGCAGAACATGTAAAAAGATGAACAGATATTAGATGGATATTGAGAATAACATAATGGTCCCTAGAAACTGCCAAGGAATTAAGGAAGACATTTGCAAGTATATACTGGCATAAAAAGACCATAAACCGACGCTTGTGAAAGGATATGTCTGAGGCATTTGTCCTGAAGTGGATGAGTTACGTCTGATTATGTATGTATGTATACATACATATATATATATATATATATATATATATATATATATATATATATATATATATATATATATGTATATATATACATATATGTATATATATATATATATATATATATATATATATATATATATATACACACACACACACATATATATATATATATATATATATATATATATATATATATATATATATATATATATATATACATGTATGTGTGTGTATTTATACATTCATGTGTGCTTATTATAGTCTTCAAGTGCATAGATATAGCCCCATCAGTATATAGAAAACCATGACTTATATAACTCTAAAACTTAGTCAGAGCACAACGAGGTGAGGTTGCGGTTAATGAAAATTTAAGCTATAGTTTATCACAGCTGACTCGTGGGTTAATTTAATCAAGGGTCGAGTTAATTGTGTTTGGGCTACCAGAGTGAGGGTAACGTTAGGGGTGGGGGGTGTGGAAAGAGAGTGGAAGGGAGAGATTGTGTATCATCACAGGAAAGATTGATTTATTTGCCGTTGATATAAATTAAGATTGATGAAGCAGTAGGAAGTCGGTTAGGAAGAAGTTATATAAAAGTTTAAAGATGGAATTAAATATTATGAAAAGTAATTTTAAATTTCGAGCACATTTTGCTATATATATATATATATATATATATATATATATATATATATATATATATATATATATATAATTTAAATTACTCTAACAGCCTTAATGTTTGTCATAGAG
>NC_090740.1:113975853-113978353 GCF_036898095.1 Palaemon carinicauda | reverse complement strand
GGCTATGGCACTACAGCATATTCAAGAAATTTGTATCACACTTACTCTATTAAAGCAAAGTTGAGTTCGTATCTTATTCTTTTAAATCTTTTCACATTTTCAACCATCAAACAGTATTATGCTCAACAAGTTTATCCTATATTCATTGCCATTTCATATTTATTCCCAATATTCTTCTCTCGCTTTATTCCTCATTAAATTATCACTCCTCCCATATCCTCTTCTATTACATACTGGTATAATTCTAATTTCTTCATATAAATTAACATTTTCTCCTTGCTTGAGGGTGCACTCTGGCACACTATTCTATCTTAATTCTCTTCCTCTTATTTTGTTAAAGTTTTTATAGTTTATATAGAATATATTTATTCTAATGTTGTTGCTCTTCTTAAAATATTTTATTTTTCTTTGTTTCCTTTCCCCACTGAGCTATTTTTCCTGTTGGGGCCCCTGGTCTTATAGCATCCTGCTTTTCCAACTAGGGTTGTAACTTAGCAAATAATAATAATAATAATAATAATAATAATAATAATAATAATAATAATAACACTTCAGAAATTTCATTAATCCTTTTAACAATTCTCTCTATAGAATTAAACTCTAATCTTCTTATATGGAATGTACTTGTTTCTGCTTCTGGTGCCTCTAACTACTAATTTAACTTCTAATCTATCTTCTAATCTAGCTTGTAATCTAGCTTCTAATCTTACTCACTGACTAATATTTACCGTGGCATCAGTTTTTGGATGATGCTTTAATTCTCCTATCTATACTTGAAAATTTGCCGTAAAAATTTTTTAATAATCCTGGAATAGATTTTGCCAGGCATTTACCGTTTTAAAAACGGATATATTGACGTAAAGGAGTGATATTACGGTCAAAAAACCGTAAAAGATAATAACAAAGTATGGTAAAATTACCGTCGTCTGTATTTTACTGAAATACGGCTGAGAACAGTATATTTTTTACGGAGAGTTTCCAGTTGAAATTACGGTTCTTTTTACCAGTGCAGAGAAATGTTATTAAGGTTTGAATAGGTATACATAGGAAAATGAGAGAGAGAGAGAGAGAGAGAGAGAGAGAGAGAGAGAGAGAGAGAGAGAGAGAGAGAGAGAGAGAGAGAGAGAGAGAGAGCGTCTTATTAATAGCATTTGTATGGTTTCATCCTTTGAGGAAAAAAACACGTTTTGCCGTTTTGATGATATAGAATATATGCATTTTTCCTTTTCTGACGAAGACACAGATTCATCAAAGGTTTTTTCTTTCTTCTTCATATATTAGTTTAGCACCTAACTCGCTATATATATATATATATATATATATATATATATATATATATATATATATATATGTATATATATGAATATATATATATATATATATATGTGTGTGTGTGTGTGTGTAGTATACGCACACTATATATATATATATATATATATACATATATATATGGATATATATATATATATATATATATATGAATATATATATATATATATATATATATATTTATATATATATATATATATATATATATATATATATATATATATATATATATATATATATATATATATATATACATATTTATTTATGTATATAGATGTGAGTGTATGAGAGAGAGAGAGAGAGAGAGAGAGAGAGAGAGAGAGAGAGAAGTACAAAATGTATGTATAAGAGCATAATTAAATATTTAATAAATTTAAAAGAATTCCTTATTGCGTTACCCTGTTTTGTTACAGAAAATGTAGCTATTGCTCTACTGCTTTCCAATGTCTCTTGTATTCGCTGTAAAAACATTTATTTACTTACTAGTATTAAAAATTTTAATTCAAAGTTAATTGGTATATAAAACTTTATTATCTCTCCTCTTAGTTTATGTTCGTCTGTATTATCTCTCCGTCCAAGATATATATAAACTTCGTTTAAATGCCAAAGCAACTCTCCTAATTCCTAGCCAAATCCAGTAATTATGGCCCACACAGTGCCAATTAAGGGAATGGCCTTAATCCCGAAAATAAACTTTAATTACTGTTAATTACTCATTCAGCGAAATTGTAATTTTCTTTTCTTGGCTGACTGTTGTGTGTCGAGAAATACCCTGACGTCGTAAGCAGAGTAGTTTGTTAGGTCAAGGAGGAAAGGGAGGCATTTCTGAGACTTGTAGAGATTGCTCTATTCTCAAATTATTTTAAAGCAAAGAATTTTTCTTTCACTAAAAATTTAAATCGTGAATAATTATAATGATTGATGTACTGTTTAAAGGTTTAAAAGTCACTCATGAATGGCAAAGGCGAGGGGTACTGATATTGCCCTACCAAGCAGGACAATACCCTAGAGACTGGCCATATATACATATCAAGGGACAGTGACATTGCCCTACCAAGCAGGACAATACCCTAGAGACTGGCCATATATACATATCAAGGGACAGTGACATTGCCCTACCAACAGGAAAATACCCTAGAGACTGGCCATATATACATATCAAGGGACAGTG
>NC_090740.1:113965853-113968353 GCF_036898095.1 Palaemon carinicauda | reverse complement strand
ATGTATCAAAAATATATATGGCTTATTTGAATATGAAAAACACGTAAAAATGTGCAAAATTTATCATTAATTGAATGCCAAGTAACAAACTACCAATTAGCTACGATGGTGAAGATGGGTTGATTTCAATTCTAAGTACAAAATACCTGAATTCGACAGGTATAAGTACAGAAGAATTGTCATTGACTTTTATCTTTCTTCGTGGCCAAGTGGCTTAGTCACTGTCTATACAAGCTTGCCGACCAGGGTTCGATTCCCGGCCGGAGCCAAGCTCTTGTCTTTGTGTGATTTCGCCTGGGGCTCTGATCCCGAGGTCGTTAAGAGAATCCAGACATTAATGTATCAAAAATATATATGGCTTATTTGAATATGAAAAACACGTCTAAATGTGCGAAATTTATCATATATATATATATATGTATATATATATATATATATATATATATACATATATATATATATATATATATATATATATATATATATATATATATATATATATATATTGATGCATACATATCATGTATGCTAGTTGGATAGTTCATTTTCTTCATAGCTTTTTCATTAGAGTTAAATGATCCACATGGCAGAGAAGAAATTGAGTTTAACAGTAAATAAGTGACGATGGAAGTTATAATAACTGAATAAAAGGAGGATTGAAAAAGAGGGATTGATAGAAGGGAAGCGGAATGACCGACAGAATTTTTGAAAATACCTTGATTGAAAATAGATCAAATACTGTGAGGAACATTATAAACAACCCAAGCTCTTGATTTCCAACCTACAAACTACCATCAAGATAAGAAAACACAATGTCTTCGAAATGAGCATCGAGTCAATTTGAATCATCATATATCACAATTTGCTATATGTTTGTGGAATTCTAGTACATGTTTGAGGGATTCTACATGTTCATGGAATTCACTGCCCAATTGTGTAGATATCCATATACCATAAAATGTCTTTGTCAATCACATATTAGGACAAATTGTAAATATCTTATGAAGGAAGGGACTGCCTTATATTGTAAACTAAAACAAAAATTGTTTACACTGAAAACCAAAGACCATTCCTTAAATCAATGAAGTGAATGGTTAATTGCATCATCATAATGTGTATTATTCTTTTCAATGGAATACTCACATATCTACTGTAGGCTCCAGAGCCTTTACATATGCGGCCCCGAGACTATATAATAAGCTCCCATTAAAACATTCGAATGATTGAAGACATTAAGGCTTTCAAGAGGAAACTGAAGAATTTCTTATTTTATGAGTCTTTTGACAGTGACGATTTAACAGTAAATGAAGAATACGAGACATGAAACGTTAAATACTCTGAACGAACAAGGTAAAACGACAGTGGGGGTCCTGTAGAGAGTGGGGTTCCCCTGCTGTATGGGACCGGAAAAGCAGCCATCAAAGTAAGTAAAGTAAGTCCATCAGAAGTTAGGAACTAGTTGTATATAACACACAAATAGATGATATACTGTATTTTCATTATTTCATTCATCATGAGGCCCTTGTAGCAGCTAAGCTTATATCGTAATTGCATTTGCTGTCATTTATTAAATTTAAACTTTAACAAATCCAAACCATATTTCCAAAATAAAAAAATAAAGAAAATAGACGAAAAAAAAAGGAAATGTGTAATGAAATTCAATTTACTTTTTAAAGGTCTCACAATTCGTTAACTCTCTAATGTCAATTGTGATTAAAAGATATGCATTTATAATAAAAAGAACCGTTGATAATGAAATCATAAAAGATATTTGTGTTGTACGAATAACCTTATTGTTAATTACATATTTTGTTTATTTATTTTTTTTTTTTTTTTGCTGGAAGGTAGTAAAAAATATATTTTGATATAAATAAAACAAAAAGGAACTACTTAGTATATATAAAAATTCAGAATTTTAATGTGGAAAAATATCATAATTCTAACATGCTACTGTAACTTATATTCCTTCAAGTTTTAATGAAATCACAGCCTGTTTACACTGCACTACAAGATTTAATGGCATTTTTTTCCAAAACCTTTTTTTATATTAGTAATAATGGCAAACCTACTGTTTTTTTTTTTTTTTTTTTTTTTTTTTTTTTTTTTTTAGTGGAGTTATTTTCACATTCATAATATAAAATACATTTTGAGTAATACTGTAATTTTTGGATAGAGTAATGCAATTTATATCTATTAAGGAAATTAACATAAATTTTCATCCTTAAGAAGGATAAAGTATTTTGCTATCTGTGTCTAAAACAATCAAGTGAAAGTTATTGCGGTTGCCTTATCTAGAGGCAATCTTATCGTGAAGGTCTTACAATTCATCTTGAACTATCCACCATATTCTGTATAAGATCCACCATTTTCTGTATAAGATGAAATTGCAGAACCAGAATGCCTTCTCGCTTTTATATAGCTGGTGTAATTAAAAGATTAATTAAACAAAATATACGATCATATTAACAAAAAGAGCATACCATTTAAAATAAAATGTGGG
>NC_090740.1:113953353-113955853 GCF_036898095.1 Palaemon carinicauda | reverse complement strand
TATCCCTTTTAATGATGTTAATGTTTTTTAATGATTATACCTTAATTTTCATTACTTATATCGTTTATTTATTTCCTTATTTCCTTACCTCACTGGGCTAATTTTCCCTATTGGAGCCCCGGGCTTAGAGCATCTTGCTTTTCCAACTAGGGTTGTAGCTTAGCTAGTAATAATGATAATACGTATAATGGATAAAAAAAAATTCAACATAAAGGAGAAAGCATTTTTACAAACGATGAGTCATTATATGTATATGTTACGAACAATGTAATTATTTTTATAAATGAGACGGTGAATGATTGGGTCTCTAAAGATAGCATATTGTAAGTATAAAAATTCTCCCTTAATGAGATATCAATTTCATCATCGTAATTTGCCCTGTATGACTGCATACTTTAATAATAGAACCGTATATATTTATGCTTATGATAGATTTAGATACATTTTTTATGCAAGAGTTATATTAATCAATAGTTGTCTTTTTTTAATTGTGCCAGACGACATTACATTTGATATGAGAATTATTAAAACCTACGCTAGTGATATTAAATACTTAAATATTTAAATATTTTATATATATATATATATATATATATATATATATATATATATATATATATATATACATATATATACTGTATATATATGTATATACTACTTCCATGATGTATTGCCAAAAGGAATACAAATATATATTTGCATATCTATGTTTGCTTAGAGTGAACAAGCTTTTCGGTACAAACATTAAAGTTAAGGCTGAGATAAGAAGCATGAAGGGAAATTACTTCGGACACAAGCATTCAAACCTAAAATAAAAGAGTTAAGAATATTATGAGTACGTATATTATTATTATTATTATTATTATTATTATTATTATTATTATTATTATTATTATTATTATTACAACTCCAGTGGTAAAAGCAGGATGCTATAAGCCCAGGGGCCCAAACTGGGAAAATACCCCAGTGAGGAAAGGAAACAAGAAAAAAAAAAAACAATTCAAGGACAGTAATAACATTAAAATATGTATTTCCTATATAAAGTATAAAAAACTTCACCAAAACAAGAGGAGGAAAAATTAAATAGAATAATGTGCCCAAGTATACTCTCAAGCAAGAGAACTCTAACACAAGAAAGTGAAAGCCCAAGGTACATAGGCTATGGCACTATCCAAGACCAGAGAACTATGGTTTGATTTTGGAGTGTCCTCCTAGAAGAGCTGCTTACCATAGCTAAAGAGTCTTCTACCCTTACCAACAGGAGAGTAGCCACTGCACAATTACAGTTCAGTAGTTAACCACTTGGGTGAGGAAGAATTGTTTGTTAATCTCAGTGTTGTCAGGTGAATGAGGGCAGAGGAGAATCTGTAAAGAATAGTCCAGACTATTCGGTGAATGTTTAGCTAAAGGGAAAGTGAACCGTAACCAGAGAGAGGGATCCAATATAGTACTGTGTAGCAAGTCAAAGACTCCATAACTCTCTAGTAGTAGTACCTCAACGGGTGGCTGGTGCCCTGGCCAACCTACTACCTATAGTATTGGAAACACAGTCACTAGTGTAAAAGAATTATAGCTGTATGAGAGATATAGAAGGAATGAGGAGGAGAGTATGAGAGATTTTCCACGTAATCCTTGCTGGCAATTCATTTTTAGTGGGGGTTCATAAAACCCCATCTACTGCAATAGCAGCAGTAATAAAAGGCTCCATAAGAATATATCAGTATGATTCATACGAGGATCCCCCCTTTTATGCAGATGAATGATGATGTAACGCCCTTACCACATGGACTAAAGAAGATGAAGCTTCCCCTCAGGCTTACCAACAGAACGTGAGACTGGAAGACTGGATTCTGGAACGGATTAATATAATGAAAACTTGGAATTAAAGTACTTACGCTCTTATACGCACACAAAGAGCAAGGAGCTCACAATAAAAAATGGCTCTATATTAAGTAAATCAGATTAATATAGTGAAAACTTGCAATTGAAGTACTTACATTTTTATACGCACACAAAGAGCAAGGATCTCACGATAAGAATGGCTGTATATTAAGTAAATTAGTCCCTAATCATCTATAATGGAAAGCGGAAAATAGCAGACTTAGATCATACAAACTTCCTGGAAAAACGTAAGGGGATTGTCTAAAGCTTAGTAAATACAGAATCATTATAAATAACCTTAATACCTAATAAAATATTGGAGGAATTACACTAAGAATGATATTATATATGATGATTATTTTAACTAAAGAAAGCTTGCCAATGAAAAGTCCGGGATGTTGAGAAGCTACTGTCGTTGACCTGTATATAATCATATTTTAAGATTTATTAGAGTGCAACCTCATTCTCCCTAATTTGCTCCTTACACTTACTTTAGCTATAGCTTCATTTATTTATTCAACCACCAGAGATTCTACATTTATTCTACATTCTTGTGGAGAAGGGCATTCAAGATGCAAGGTATTATTATTATTATTATTATTATTATTATTATTATTAT
>NC_090740.1:113940853-113950853 GCF_036898095.1 Palaemon carinicauda | reverse complement strand
GGCCAAACCTTCAAAATAAAAATAAAAATTAGAATTATGACCAATTAGATCGGTCAGGTCCCTTGCATTGAAAAAAGGAAGGTATATCAATATGTAATCTATTGAGAAAAACATGGCAGAACATAGTTATATAGTCTCTTTTTGAAATGGCTATGTGAGTAATTTACTTTATTCCCAACAGATGGAGCTCACACTCCATGGAATACGTTTGTGCATCGATAGAAGAAAAGCCCCTCAATGAATGAACAGTTCAGTGAATTTTGCAACTCTCTATCTCCCCAACCAATTGAATTCGTATTTATCCATGCAAGTGTATCTTTTAAAAGTTATTATGCAGTATCTCTCTCTCTCTCTCTCTCTCTCTCTCTCTCTCTCTTTTCCAGTGTGCAAAAGTTATTATGTAGTATTCTCTCTCTCTCTCTCTCTCTCTCTCTCTCTCTCTCTCTCTTCCAATGTACAGTACAAAAGTTATTATGCAGTATTCTCTCTCTCTCTCTCTCTCTCTCTCTCTCTCTCTCTCTCTTCCAATGTACAGTACAAAAGTTATTATGCAGTATTATCTCTCTCTCTCTCTCTCTCTCTCTCTCTCTCTCTCTCTCTCTCTCTTTCAATTTGAAAAAGCCCTAGAAGACCTCCTACACACCCTTTTCAGAGGAATCTGGAGAAAGCTGGTTTAAAACTCCTGCATAAAAATAAAATTATTCAAATTGCGAATATCTGTTTCTGACAATTACGCCTACACAGTTTATATCTTTTTATTTTATAAAATGGGTCATGCTTTTCACAATTCCGTTTTTATTGTTATCATTATCATTGTTTAATTTGTATTGAATTTGTCTATTTTCTGTGGTTGTAGAGGCTTCCCTTAGATACGATGTTCACTAAGTAAAGAACATATTGATTATTACTTTTATCGTCAAACAATGCAAATATAAAAATAAATCAATGCATATATTTCATATGGAAATTTAAAATGAAATTAGCTTGTTAAGGACCAATAGTATAAGGTTAGAAATGAAAATGAAATACAGAAATAGCCAGTATTTTGGAAATAAAAAAAAGATAGCTTGCCAAGAACTAATACATATAGGTTAGAAATAAAAATAAAAAAACAGAAGTAGCCGGTATTTGGGAAATAAAAAATAGCTTGCCAAGAAATAATACGTATAGGTTAGAAATAACAATGAAATACAGAAGTAGTCGGTTTTTTGGAAATACGAGATAGCTTGCCAAGAACTAATATGTAAAGTTCGGAATAAAAATGAAGTACAAAAGTAGTCAGTATTTTGGAAATATAAAAAGTACCTTGCCAAGAACTAATACGTATAGGTTAGAAATAGAAATGAAATAAAGAAGTAGTCGTTTTTTTTGGAAATAGGAAATAGCTTACCAAGAACTAATAAGTATAGGTTAGAAATAAAAATGAAGTACAGAGGTAGCCGGTATTTTGGAAATAAAAAAGATAGCTTTCCAAGAACTAATACATATAGGTTAGAAATAAAAATGAAGTACAGAGGTAGCCGGTATTTTGGAAATATAAAAACTAGCTTACCAAGAACTAATACGTCTAAGTTGGGAATAAAAATGAAGTAAAAAAATAGTCAGTATTTTGGAAATATGAAAAAAGCTTTCCTAAAACTAATAAGTATAGATTAGAAATAAAAATGAAATACCGTAGTAACTAGTATTTTGGAAATATAAAAACTAGCTTGCCAAGAACTAATACGTATAGGTTAGAAATAAGGAAATACAGAAGTAGCCGGTATTTTGGAAATGCAAAATAGCATGGCAAGAACTAAAACGTATAGGTTAGAAATAAAAATGAAATACAATAGCAGCTGGTATTTTGGAAATATAAAAACTAGCTTGGCAAGAACTAATACGTATAGGTTAGAAATAAAAATGAATCACAGAAGTAGCCTGTATTTTGGAAATGCAAAATAGCATGGCAAGAATTAAAACCTATATGTTAGAAATAAAGATTAAATACAGAAGTAGCCGCTATTTTCCTTAATGCATAATCTGTATGAGACTACTTTAATCAGTGGTAGGAAATTTGCCAGTACGGCTGAAGGATTATCTTACATTAGTTTAAGACTTTGTGAAATGACAAGGAAAATGAAGATGGAAGGCATTCCTTAGATTTCGCAGAAGGCAAAGGGACAACTAAAGTAGGAATTCTGACAGGGTCCTTGAATAAGTAGATCATTAAGGGGACGGGAGACATGCTTTCGTAATAACCTTGGAGCTGACTGCCTTTTGAGCTGCCAACATTTGTCGTTTCTCTCCCTGACAGAGGATCCTGCTGTGTTTCAAAAAGTTAATTTTACCATAATTTTAAGAAATTCTGTAGGATGAAAATATCGATTAATGGAGATTGATGCGAGCAGTTACTAGATTCTTTAGTAGTTATCTATTGAAGATGAATGTTTAATTGAGATATTGTTCACACTTAATTAGGCAAAGCTTTAAATGTAATTTACTTAATATTCGTAGTAATAAAAAAAATGAAAAAAAATAATTATTTCTAATAATATTGTAGTCATAATTTATTAAATTTCTTGGAGATAAATATCTTATTTTTGATACATTGTTTACACTTAATTAGGTAAATTTAAATGTAATTTTAAAATCAATATTCAGAGTAATAAAAAAGTTTTAAAATATTGTTATGGCTATTAATATTTCAGTAACAATTTATGAAATTTATTGAAGATGCATTGTTTAAACTTGATTAGGTAAGCTTTATATGCATGTTTTAATCAATATTGAGAGTAATAAATAAGAAAATATATGAGTTATGTCCAATAATATTTTTTAGTGAGAATCAATGAGAATATTGGACAATGCAATTATAGACCTGAATGTTTCCTATATTGATATATTAAAAGATTTCCCGTGGATTCATGAATGTAGCGAGTGAAAAAGAGAGCTAAATGTAAAAAAAGCGCCAATATATACAGTATATAAAAGAATTCTGTATTAAATCAAACTGATTTTCTATAAAGGTAAAGGCAGATATATTTAATAAACAAAATTATCATACTATTTCCTTAATTCCTTTCCTCACTGGGCTATTTTTCCCGCTGGAGCCCTTGGGCTTATAGCATCTTGCTTTTCCAATTAGGGTTGCAGCATGGCTAATAATAATAATAATAATAATAATAATAATAATAATAATATATATGATACAGAACATAGTTCACCAAACTTTCAACTGGACTCCACAAGGCACTAGAAGAGTTGGAAGACCCAGACCTAAATGGCTGAGGATTATGAAGCGTGAAGTAGGAGATGACAATTGGAGAAGTATTGATTTAAAAGCTCAAGATAAATATGACTGGCGAAATCTGACTGAGGCCCTTTGCATCAACAGGCGTAGGAGGAGATGATGATGATGATATGATACAATGTGGGTTTGACTATCGACATCGGTAGTTTATTATTATTATTATTATTATTACAATCCAAGCTACAACCCTAGTTGGAAAAGCAAGATGCTATAAGCCCAGGGGCTCCAACAGGGAAAAATAGCCCAGTGAGGAAAGGAAAAAAGGAAATAAATAAATGAAGAGAACAAATTAACAATAAATTATTCTAAAATAAGTAACAACGTCAAAACAGACATGTCCTATATAAACTATTAACAACATCAAAAGCAAATATGTCATAAATAAACTATAAAAAGACTCATGTCCGCCTGGTCAACAAAAAAGCATTTGATCCAACTTTGAACTTTTGAAGTTCTACTGATTCAACCACCCGTAAAGTCAAACTTGAAAAGGTTACTTTAAGATTGAGAAGAGTCATTATTAATCACTGTTTAAGACGTTTGAAAAACGACATTGAGGCTGAAGAAACAATCGACAAAAACAATTCGTCTGATAAGGAGGTAATTGATACAGTGAATTAGTAACAGCACGATCGAGTAACTATTAAGGCCCAAATACACAGTCAATCACGATTGTACAATATCCATGTTTGTGCAAGCACATTATTTGTGAATGGGGAGGATTGAGTATTAGAAATACACACAATCACGCCCACTCACAAAGGATATTCTTGCACATACACGAATATTGTACAATCCTGATTGACAGTGTATTGGGGCCTTTAGAGTTTTTTAGGATATATAATGATAAGGATATTGTTTGAAATCGATGAGTGAGATGAATATTCTCTCCTTTTTTTAAGATCAATGTGTATAAGGATAATATTTAAATCAATAGGTGAAATGAATTTTCTCTCATTTTTTTTTTCAAGGTAAATGTGAATAAGAGAAATGTTTCAAATCAATAGGTGAAATGAATTTTCTCTCTTTTTTGCCAAGATAAATGTGAATAAGAAAAATGTTTTAAATCAATAGGTGAAATGAATTTTCTCTCTCTTTTGTCAAGATAAATGTGAATAAGAGAAATGTTTTAAATCAATAGGTGAAATGAATTTTCTCTCTTTTTTTCAGGATGTATGTGAATAAGAAAAATGTTTTAAATCAATAGGTGAAATGAATTTTCTCTCATTTTTTCAGGATAAATGTGAATAAGGAAAATGTTTTAAATCAATAGGTGAAATGAATTTTCTCTCATTTTTTTTCAAGGTAGACGTGAATAAGAAATATGTTTAGAAATGATAGTTGAGATAAATATTCTTTGCTTTTTTCAAATGTAAATGTGAATCAGGACATTTTTTGAAATCAAAAGCTGAGATGGATATTTTCTCCTTCTTTTAAGGAAAATGTGAAATACGAATTAGGAAAATGTTTGAAACCAATAAGAGAGATGAATACCCTCTCCCGAATTGTTATTTGCTGGAAGGAAATACTACCAGATTGGAAGCTAAGACTCCAGAGTGAATTATCAATACTTTACCTTCCTGATACGAAATATCCATACCTCATTATAGGCCTCTATGTCCCAACTACCAACAGGTAATTCTTCTTTACGAGTAACGATCATTCCAAAGTATATCGTTTTTCGTAAGTAATCTTCGGTCTAACCTAAAACCGGCTATTGCATAACCTTGCAATCATCGAAAGATTGTCCTGTATCACGCAACGCTTCCCCATGAGAAATGCTCAGTGCTCCTTTTTTTTCATTTTGTATCTTTACCTCCTGAAAATACTCACCTCTTTCAATCCATTAGTTCAAGGGTTTAAAAGATTAAAGACCACTCATGAGTGACAGAGGCAAGGGACAGTGACATTCCCCTTTCAAGCAGGACAATGCCCTAGAGACTGATATGTCTAACCTCTTCCAATCCATTAGTTTAAAGGTTTAAAGGTTCAAAGGCCACTCATGGATGGCAGAGGCAAGGGACAGTGACATTGCCCTTCCAAGCAGGATAATGCCCTAGAGACTGATATGTTTAACCTCTTCCAATCCATTAGTTTAAAGGTTTAAAGGCCACTCATGGATGGCAGAAGCAAGGGACAGTGGCATTGCCCTAGAGACTGATCACATATACATATAATCAGCACCAAAAGGCCCTCTCTCCATCAAAGCTAGGACCAAGGAGGGCCAGGCAATAGCTGCTGATGACTCAGCAGATATACCCATAGGCTCCCCCAAAACCCCGAACCTTAGCTCACAAGAATGGTAAGGTTTCAGCGACCAAAGAAACTATCGAGTTTGAGCGGGACTCGAACCACAGTCAGGTGTTCACCAGTCAGGGACGTTACCACATCAGCCACCACAACTCATCGTTAAAAGGTTATTTTAGTTATTTTAGGATGTGTGGTATATATTTTACATTTTACTGATTTAAATATTAGAGAGAATAATCTTTTGTCTTATAAACTTACATGCAACTAATAGTTCGGCATCACACTATTATTATTATTATTATTATTATTATTATTGTTGTTGTTGTTGTTGTTGTTATTATTATTATTATTATTATTAGCTAAGCTACAACCCTAGTTGAAAAAGCAAGATGCTATAAGCCCAAGGGCTCCAACAGGGAAAAGTAACCCAGTGAGGAAAGGAAATAAAGAAATAAAAAAATTGTATTACAAATAATTAACAATTAATAAAACATTTCAAAAACAGTAACAACATCCAAACAGATATTTCATATATAAACTATAAAAAAGACTAACGTCAGCCAGCTCACCATAAAAACATTTACTGCAAGTTTGAACGTTTGAAATTCACCTTTCACATGCTGAACCTTTCTCTGGTATTCTTCCTAAATCAGGTTCCTTATTTATTTATTAATAAGCATATACTTGTCATTCCCTTATGCTTTTCTTGGAATCATTCCATCATCGTAATTATAATAATTGCATAATAAAGTGATTTCGATTATAAATACTCAATACTGGTTATGCAATGCTCGTTCATTTCTGTGATATTTTCTTCCTAATAATGTTATCAAATATTGACTCATGTCCTGGAATATCGCATTTATGTTGAAGCATAAAGAACAGTTCTATAAAGAACAGTTCTATAAAGAACAGTTCTATAAAGAACAGTTCTATAAAGAACAGTTCTATAAAGAACAGTTCTATAAAGAACAGTTCTATAAAGAACAGTTCTATAAAGAACATTTCTATTACTTAACTGTTCTATTATTTAACGTTCTATTACTATTTACGAAACGATGGATCATCCCCAGATATTTTAGCATTAAAGGAAATAGACAATCCTTGACATTTCATGACAAAACCTCTGCGCAGAGGTTTCCTGATTACCTCTATGCAGAGACCTCCAGATTACCTCTATGCAGAGATCTCCAAATTACCTCTATGCAGGGACCTCCAAATTACCTCTGCGCAGAGGTCTCCTGATTACTTCTGCGAAGAGATCTCACGATTACCTCTCTGCAGAGATCTCCAGATTGCCTCCATGCAGAAACCTGCTAGTTACCTCTGCGCAGAGGCCTCCTGATTACCTCTGCCTAGAGACCTCCAGATTACCTCTATGCAGAGACCTCCTAATTACCTCTATTCACAGATCTCCAAATTACCTCTGCGCAGATATCTCCAGATTACCTCTCTGCAGAGATCTCCTAATTACCTCCGCGAAGAGATCTCCTGATTACTTCTGCGAATAGATCTTACAATTACCTCTCTGCAGAGATCTCCAGATTACCTCTATGCAGAGACATCCTGATTACCTCTGCGCAGGGATTTCCCGACATGAAAGTGTACAGCTGGAAAGATTTAGGTCAGACAAATAGAGTTTTGTAAGATTC
Source organism: Palaemon carinicauda (assembly GCF_036898095.1). Classification (NCBI taxonomy): domain Eukaryota; kingdom Metazoa; phylum Arthropoda; class Malacostraca; order Decapoda; family Palaemonidae; genus Palaemon; species Palaemon carinicauda. The sequence goes on along the minus strand of NC_090740.1, from coordinate 113,943,659 downwards.
TTCGTTTTCTGTCTTTTTTCTCATATATGTAAAGATAAACCTCCTTTTCTATGAAGAGTGAAAATAAAAATTATAGATATTGTTAATATTTATTACTTTTATAAGTATATCAAATGATTTTAGAAGCCTATAGACTACACTTTTAAAAATTCGTCGTAAAAAACAGTAACAAAAAATCCTGGAATAAATATTGCAAGACATTTAACTTTTTTTAAAACGGATGTATTAACGCAAAGGAGTGATATGACGGTCACCAACCCGTAAAGGATATTAATAAAGTAAGGAAAAATTACGGCCGCCTGTACTTTACTGAAATACGGCTGAGAATAGTATATTTTTACGGAGAATTTCTGATTAAAGAAAAAAAAAAACATTCTTTTGTAGGTTATTTCACCTTTTTTTATTGTCCATAATTCCTTTCTAATTTGGAAAATTGTTTATAAATAGGTTGAGGTTTCTCTAAAATTTACATATATACCTTTTACATTCAAAGCTACCGAAAACCTTATCATCTATCCTAAAACCCCTTTTAATGGAATTTTTATTTTTTATTCTCTTTTTGGGTTTTCCAATTCAATATTCAGTATTTGAAGTCAATATACGAAATCCATTGTATGAATGAATACTTTGAATAGAATCTAGAATTTGACTATGGTCACAATCAAATCATTCAAAGTAATCCACCATTAATTGCTATTTCTAACAAAGAAACCACAGCATTACTACAAAAACTATATAAAAGTGATTTAGGTAAGCTGAATCATTGTTGGTATTTTCTATTGTGTTGTTCAGTATATTCATGAACCTAGCCACTGAGGGGTGTGTGGGCGGGGGGGGGGGGGGGGGGGGCCGCAGCCAGCCTCAACTTGGTGCTGGTCCCAAGACCTGGTAAATGGGGAGGGTTGGAGGCAAGAAAGGCATCCGGCCATGAAAAAAATTAGCCAAAACAAATACGATCAGTAAATATAATCAGAATGAAATTGAAGAAGTATATTCCTATGTCCAACCTAACCTGCTTCATAACTTATTATAGCAACTTTTCTTCTGACCTAGATTAAATAATTTACGTTATATTTACGATAAATATATTAATCTATGATAAGAATAATATTCACTTTAAGTAATAAAAAACATACTACCCAAAAGAAATTAATGCTCTAATTTCCTTCAGTACACTGTATATCTAGTTTCCAAACTCCGATTCCAACTTATAATAGCTTACCTTGTCCAGTTTACTATAAAAAATCATTTTAACTGCCCCCTGAATAATATATATATATATATATATATATATATATATATATATATATATATATATATATATATATATATAAATATATGCATCTATAAATATAAGGAAAATTCCCAAACTCATGTTAACTATAACTATTTCTAAAACCTAAAGATTTGAAGGCCACTCATGAATGGCAGGGGCAAGGGACAGTGTGACATAGCCCAATCGAGCAGAACAATGCCATAGAGACTGACCATATACCCATATGATCAGCACCCAAACCCCCTCTCCACCTAAGCTAAGACCAAGGAGGGCCAGGCAATGGCTGTTGATGATCCAGCAGATAGACCTATAGGCTCCCAAACCCAACATGCTTAGCTCACAAGGATGGTGAGGTTGCAGCGACCAAATAAACGAATGGGCTTGAGCGGAACTCGAATCCTAGTCTGGCGTTCACCAGTCAGGAACGTTACCATATCGGCCACCATGGCCTTAAAAGCAAGCAAGTAACCTTTTTTTGCAAGCCAACGCATATTCATCTCAACATGATCAAGTCCCTTCCAGTTCCCACTAATGAACGTGGAAACACTCGCACATAGAAATATCATCTTCCTCTGAATATTGAATGAACAATTATATACTTCCGCAATTGAACAGTATATCCAATTAAGGATGGCATCGTAGATAGTGTGCAGTCTATACAGATAGCTGGCGTAACGATAATGATAATTATTCTGTTTTCGACCTGTTAACGAGAGGTTCGTAAAGGTTTTTGCATCTCGTGAAAATTGAATGTTTTTGTCCATTCTCGATAAAACCTTTTCTTAGAATTAAGGTGTATCTTTGTTATATTTTTTGGTCAATAAATGAATATATGATAGTGCTTTATAGTAGGATTAAGTTAATTAGTTAATTAACTCTAATTCTGCATATTTGATATTCGTTACTTTTATAAATATGAAATGTTTTTATGTGATATGTATGTATATATATATATATATATATATATATATATATATATATATATGTATATATACATTTATATACATATATAAATATATATATATATATATATATATATATATATATATATATATGTATATATATATATATATATATATATATATATATATATATATATATATATATATATATATATATATATATATATATGTTTGAGTGTGTTCATTTATATGAATATATGAACATCATATATATATATATATATATATATATATATATATATATATATTTATATATGTATGTATATATAAACACATACATGTTTGTATATATATACATATATCTTTGTATGTATGTATGTAAAACTACACAAGCAAGAATGATACTAAAAAGATTACATAGAAGTGAAAAGAGAAAAACAGTAAAAATGAAAAGGCTATAAAAAAAAGCAGGCCCACGTACACAATACCCGAAGCCAGATATCTCTCCTCTAAAGAAGCCAGAGACATCTGAGGGTGGAGAGTTGTGCCCAACGTGTGGTCTATAGAGAGAGGTAAGTTTCTACATGACAGTAATTGATAATGTTGTCTTTGATGATGAAGAGCTTGT
>NC_090740.1:113930853-113933353 GCF_036898095.1 Palaemon carinicauda | reverse complement strand
CTCATTTGCGAGCAAGTTGGGGTATAGACATTCTAATTTTCTGCTGCATCATTGGAAATATAAGTGGCAGAAAGAGATAAGCCAAAATAATTGCTAAATAGAAATTCTTATGTCCAAAAACAAGTATATATAATGAAATTGGAGAATTTGGCAACAATATAGGTCAATGATTAAATCAAATGAATCTTTTACTTATTTTTTGTAACGATAGTATCGTTATATCGTATGAGAGAAAGGAGGTAAGCTCACTTATAAAGTGAATGATAACTATGAGAGATGGATTTCTAATATCTGTATTTGAGAACAGTAATGACAAAAAAAACATATTTTTACTGCTTTCTACCCCGACACAAGGTAAGAAAAAAAGTTAATAATCAATCAGCTAAATATATAAAACGTGTTTTGAAAACGCGATGTGGATGCTGGGCTATATGTAATTAGAGCAAATAGTAAAATAACAGAAGTGACGGATGTAGAGTACACTAAATCTACTCAAACAATTCCCTTTGATAAGCTGGATAATGCTTACGTGTCATTATTGATTTTATTATGCATAGTTAAAAAATGCATTAAAATGATTGTAAAAATGCTGGAATAAATGTTGACTAGCATCTACCGATTCAAAGACAGACATATTGACGTAAATGAGTGATTTTACGGTTACCAACCCGTAAAAGATAATAACAAAGTAAGGTTAAACTACGGTCGCTGGATTTTACTGAAATACGGTTGAGAACAGTTTATTTTCACGGGGAATTTCCGATTAGAATTACGTGTTTTTTTAACAGTTTATGAATTCGCGATTTTATCGTGATATGTTCTTGTCCTATCTAAATCAAATTTATCATTTCCACGAAACTACGAGATTCATATCATTTAATTTATCATCTTTATTAGAGATTCGGGAGCCGGAATGAGCAGTATTTAATCTAATGATTATTGACTTTTTTACTCAGACGAGTAGGGCCTCGATAAATGCGAGCTGTTAATCATCTGGTTCATGGGGTGTTCTTTAATTTTTCAGCCTCTATCCCTTCCTTTTTCCTTCAATATTGATTTCATGAAATGATAAAACAAATTTCTCGATACAACATGGCATGAAAGATTATTAGGTTTTGTAGATATTTCTTGTATCAATTGTAGTAGAAATTAGCAAACTACATTTTCATTTTGTAATATTGTCTTCTTACTGGTTTTTAAATGATGTAATAGACCCTAGAAGTTCCATTGTTAAGTTATTTACTCATTTTTTTTTATGTATCAATTATAGTGGAAATTAGCAAACTACATTTTCAATTTGCAATATAGTCTTCTTACTCGTTTTTAAATGAAGTAATAGACCCTAGAAGTTCCATTGTTAAGTTATTTATTAATTTCTGTTTTTATCTTATTTTTTCTATTTCTTAGGTTATTAACTGTTAATTATGCATACTGATGTTAGGATACCAGTTCATTACAAATCATTCATTCATATTTCTTGAGATCATCTTGGGTCGAGGATAATTTTGGTCAGATTACCTTGGTTTTACCGATTTGTGTTTCAGCAAATCGTTACCGCTATCACGCTACCATGACAAGCTGCTTCGACATTCTTTAATTATGTTCCTAATTACTTGTTTTTTTTAAGTCTGTAATTTATATGCATAATTGCATAATACATTGAGTTACATCCTCCGTGGTATTGGGTTTTCTAGTCATAAACTTTATTGATTGCTGGTTTGGCCCACTGGTTGCGCCCAAATATGAAACACCATCAAATTTCTGGTGGGAATCTTACAAGGTTACCAAGCGAAATGCCACTATATAGATTGTAGCTACATATTTTCCGACCTTGAAGGAAACATGCCAATTTGACTTTGTCATACAATCCACGAATGGATACTTGCTTTGAACATAATAGCAAGTAAATAATTACTAAAGGCTTTAACGAATGTATACTTCACTGTTAGAGAAAACCGTAGTTTTAATCGGAAATTCTCCGTAAAACTATAATGTTCTCAACTGCATTTTAGTAAAATACGGGCGATCGTAATTTTACCTTAATTTATTATTTTTTGCGGGTTGGTAACCGTTATATCAATCCTTTACGTCGATATATCCGTTTTTATAACGGTAAAAATCCTGGAATAAATGTTCCCAGACATTTACCGGTTTTTTTAATGTAAATATTTAAGTGTTGCTTTGAACATAAGAGCGACTAAATAATAACTAAATGCATTAACGAAATCACTGGATTGGGGAATGGTGGTATTTTAGACAATAATTCATCTTATTTGGAACATTCCACAGTATAGCATTTGTAGCTTTTGGTAAATATAACAAGCATGTTGGTGATGTTCACCACTTTACAAAATTCATGGTTAATAATAATAATACACCATTCAATGCGACTCGTCAACAGGAATACTATGGGGCGAACTCAAATACTGCATCCTGACTAGTCAAAGTGTATTGTCAATTAGCCAAGCATTGGAATTTAACCCTCTATATGACCTCAAAG
>NC_090740.1:113913353-113923353 GCF_036898095.1 Palaemon carinicauda | reverse complement strand
ATCGAATACCATATATGGATATGGTTGCCAAAATATATATATAAACTGTATATATATATATATATATATATATATATATATATATATATATATATATATGTATGTATATACACAAATATATATATATCAATATATACATACATGTATATATATATATATATATATATATATATATATATATATATATATATATATATATATATATACACACAAACTAGTGTTAGCAACCCGTCAAAAATGACGACGAAATATTTAGACAGATATACACACGCATGCACAAACACATTCAACACTTCGCACCCTTCCTGTCCTTACTGCACCCTATCCCACGTATAAGAGGAACGAGGAGAGACCGTGTAGTTAAACGTGTGGCAATGCAGCTGAGCGTGACAGGAATATATGTATATGTATATGTATATATATATATATATATATATATATATATATATATATATATATATATATATTAGAAAGGCGAAGGAAGGTAGATACTTCAGCATTTGGACAATTTATAAATGTGTGTATGTGTGTGTTTGTGTGTACGTGTATATATCATAACTAATTATATTAAGAGAGTGCAGTTTGTTTCGCTAACCACTGTGATGAATTCCTATCCATAATTAGAAGGAATTATAAATTGAAAAATAAACCGATAATTTTCAATAAAATAAGTTAACACAAAAAAATACCCAATGGAAATTAATAATAATAATAATAATAATAATAATAATAATAATAATAATAATAATAATAATAATAATGATAATAATAATAATAATAATAATAATAATAATAATGATAACAATAATAATAACAATACTAATAATGATAGTAATAATAATAATAATAATAATAATAATAATAATAATTATAATAATAATGTATAAACAAAAAAAACGGGAATGTATTTACATTGTTGTTATAGGATGAATAAAAATCTGTTGTACTCCAAAAATAATTGAAAATGTCCAATTATTGATGTAAAATATTTTTTTTTACAGTTTACCAATTTCACGAATTAATAATAAAGAGCACCAAAGTTATTATTCGCATTTCAAGGTTAAATAGATTTATCTCATTAATATAATAATAATGATAATGAAGTTTATTGATCCATTAATTTGTATAATTTCGAAAGCTGAAAACGTTAAGTTTTTCATGCATAAGATTGTAATTGCTCATTATAATCAGACAAAATAGCCAGTGATGTATCCATTAAAAATGTTTGTTGATTTTATAACATACTTTTTTTTATAATGCTAGTAAAATAACTAAATCAAATGAAAATTTATACCATTAATTTACTAAAATTGTTTTGATGTATACTTGTATCTAATTATTCGTCAATGAAAATTCAATGATTTGATAAAAGAAATTCTTATATAAACACCAATCCAATTCGTTGCCTTTACTTTTCTTCCTAAGGATGCTTTATGAATGCTTCGCTGATGTACAGTAGACTTTCCAAAGGGAACATTTAATTATTAAAAAAGAAAAAAAAAATCTATTCTTCGACACTGTATTCGTCTTATGATCTGAGGTATTATACCTTCTTATCCTAAGGACTAATTTAGCAAAGGCAAGGTTGCTGACATGAGAATCATATGAAAGACTTCGGTTATGAAGATGAATATCATGCCACCTTAAAACCAGTGATATTAAGATTCAACGCAAATGGAGATGTAACATATACTTAACGAGAAGTCGTTCAAATGAACTGGATATTAATCTTGAAATATGAAATGATATACCGCAATGTACAGACTAATGTAAGTTCTTTCATAGTGCATATATGAAATATCTGTTTTAATGTTGTTTTAATTGTTCATTACTTCTTATATCGTTCATTTATTTCCTTATCTCCTTTCCTCACTGGGCTATTTTTCCCAGTTGGACCCCTTGGGTTTATAGCATCTTGCTTTTCCAACTAGAGTTGTAGCTTGACTAATAATAATAATAATAATAATAATAATAATTGTATATCTCAGTCAACACCTCACCATTGAAAAGACCCGATAAAGCCTGTCTTATCATGAATTGTTGTTTGAATTTTTGTGACCTTCATGCTCTGAAACTCTTGTATATAAGCTCGCCATCCGTTGAAATATAGTTACCTGCATCCACCTCTCGTTTCGGTTATCACCTAACTGCACATAAATGAGTCCTAGTCACCTGATTTACTTATTAATTATTATTATTATTATTATCATTATTAAATGCTAAGCTACAACCCTAGTTGGAAAAGCAGGATGCTATAAGCCCAGGGGCCCCAACAGGGAAAATAGCTCAGTGAGGAAAGGAAACAAGGAAAAATAAAATATTTTAAGAATAGTAACAATATTAAAATAAATATTTCCTATAAAAACAATAAAAACTTCAACAAAACAAGAGAAAGAGAAACTAGATAGAACAGTGTTCCCGAGTGTACCCTCAAGCAAGAGAACTCTAACCCAAGACAGTGGAAGGCCATGGTACAGAGGCTATAGCACTACCCAAGACTAGAGAACAATGGTTTGATTTTGGAGTGTCCTTCTCGTAGAAGAGCTGCTTACCATAGCTAAAGAGTCTCTTCTACCCTTACCAAGAGGAAAGTAGCCACTGAACAATTACATTGCCGTAGTTAACCCCTTGGGTGAAGAAGAATTGTTTGGTAATCTCAGTGTTGTCAGGTGTATGAGGACAGAGGAGAATCTGTAAAGAATAGGCCAGACTATTCGGTGTCTGTGTAGGCAAAGGGAAAGAACCGTAAAAAGAGAGAAGGATCCAATATGGTACTGTCTGGCCAGTCAAAGGACCCCCTAACTCTCTAGCGGTAGTATCTCAACGGGCGGCTGGTGCCCTGGCCAACCTACTACCTACAAAAGATTGGAATCAAGATAGAAGATTCTTGAACCAATCTTTTGCATGAAAAGATATATATTCTTCCTCTTGTTAAACTTTTTCTAATGAGACGCATTTGCACCGACTCGCAGCGGTGTCCTTTTAGCTCTGAAAAAGTTTACTGCTACCTGATTGGTTAGAATTATCTCGTCCAACCAATCAGCGAGCAGGAAACGTTTCCGAGATAAAAGGGTACCCCTGCGAGTCGGTGCAAATCTGCCTCGCTAAAAAGAATTGACTATAGTTGAATTTTGGGGCCAACCATCTTGACCAAATGGACAGTCTTCCTCCCCTGCGTTAGGACCCAACAGTCAGAGATTATTGATTTTCCACTTCATCAATATAAATGAACACTGTTAAAAATTTGCCGTTAAAAACTGTAAATGCCCGGCAACATTTATTCATGGATTTTTACAGTTTTAAAAACGGATATATTGACGTACAGGAGTGATATTACGGTCACCAACCTGTAAAAGATAAAAACAAAGTAAGGTGAAAATTACGGTCGCCTGTATTTTACTGAAATACGGCCGAGAACAGCATATTTTTACGGAGAAATTCCGATTAAATTACGAACCTTTTTAACAGTGGATCCTATACACATCGAGGTTACACACCTTTCATTTAGACTATAACTGATGATACGGTGAGATAGTTTATGGACATCTATTTCATTTTTTTGTTCATGAGAAATTTTCTTGTTACGTTAAACAATTTTTAAAGATCTGAATACACAATTGTAAATATAATCTTACAATTTAGACTTAGCCAAAATTCATCACAACAAAATAGCCTGTTCTTAACAAATATGCTTTTGAAAGATATTTTAGAAATATAATTTACATTATACTGTCCTCCGGCTACTCGCCGAGCAACGTCACGCTACCTACGTCACTGCAGATTTATGAATGAAAAGGATTTCACTACGGCTACATTCACAGAATTCCCAACATCGCATCTTTCATAAATCATGAAATCTGAATCCTACAAAAGATTTCCCCATCACTCTAGCATGGCACACTGTAAACAGACGAAACAAGAAAGCTTCAGAAGTCCTGTACCTGTTTTCCATCACATGCCAATACCACTTCCATTCACAAGATCTCCGGTGAGAGAAGGGGGGTTTGTTTCTCATGAGGGGAGACTAGGGGAGGGAAAAGAAGAGAATGGAGGGGGGAGGAGCAACAGCAATATCGTAAGCTAGTTCACATTCTGACACCATAAAAGGAAGTGGAAACCGACCCTGACGGTGACGTCATCTAAGCATGGAAGCGTCACCTAGGCAACACATGTTTAAGCCCCTTGGAGAGGATGCCTTTCATAACAGATTCGCTGGGGACCCAACTGCGCTTGCGCTGTTTTCATTCACTAATAAACTCGTGCAGTTTTATGTAAATATTGAATTCTCAGTTCAAAATGGCAATTGCGCATCCAAATGGATAAACGTAGACAAGTTCACCTCATGAGAGAGAGAGAGAGAGAGAGAGAGAGAGAGAGAGAGAGAGAGAGAGAGAGATAACAATTGCACGTTTAAAAGGATAGACAGACAAGTTCACCATATTAGAGAGAGAGAGAGAGAGAGAGAGAGAGAGAGAGAGAGAGAGAGAGAGAGAGAGAGAGAGTGCAAAATGACAATTGCACACCCAAACAAAGAGGTAGAGACAAGTTTACCGTATTAGAGAGAGAGAGAGAGAGAGAGAGAGGAGAGAGAGAGAGAGAGAGAGAGAGAGAGTTCAAAATGACAATTGCACACCCAAACGGCTAGACATACACACCATATGAGAGAGAGAGAGAGAGAGAGAGAGAGAGAGAGAGAGAGAGAGAGAGAGAGAGAGAGATAACAATTGCACATTCAAAAGGATAGACACACAAATTTACCATATTAGAGAGAGAGAGAGAGAGAGAGAGAGAGAGAGAGAGAGAGAGAGAGAGAGAGAGAGAGAGAGAGAACAATTGCACCTTCAAAAGGATAGACAGACAAGTTCCCCATATTAGAGAGAGAGAGAGAGAGAGAGAGGAGAGAGAGAGAGAGAGAGAGAGAGAGAGAGAGAGAGAGAGCAACATGACAATTGCACACCCAAACGAATAGACAGAACAAGTTCGCCATATGAGAGAGAGAGAGAGAGAGAGAGAGAGAGAGAGAGAGAGAGAGAGAGAGAGGGTGGGGGTGTAGAGGGAGGAAATTCATCCTTGTATACAGAAACAAAGAAGGTGAAATGTCAATGGGCAATAACATGAAATGGTTACCTGGAATTTTGAATAAATAAAAAAAAAGATCAAATACCCTTTCAGAGCCACTTTGAATTATCAAAAGGAACATAAATATGGAATGGTTGTGTTGTTGGTCTCTTAACTGCGTCATGCACAATACCTTTTATGGTCCTCATTTTGAGGGACATTAGCATTATGAAGTATTTCCTAGTGAATGGCAGAGACAAGGGATAGTGATATTGTTCTATCGAGCAGGACAATGCCCTAGAGACTGACCATATATAAATATCAAGGGGACAGTGACATTATCCTAGCAAGCAGGACAATGCCCTTAAGACTGACTATATATATACATCTCAAAGGACAGTGAAATTGCCCTAGCAAGCAGGACAATGCCATAAAGACTGACCGTATTACATATGATCAGCGCCCAAGCCCCCTCTCCACCAAAGCTAGGGCAAAGGAGTGCCAGGCAATGGGTGCTGATGACTCAGCAGATAGACCTATAGGCTCCCCCAAACCACCCCATCTTTGCTCACAAGGATGCTGAGGTTGCAGCGACCAAAGGCACTAGCTAGTTTGAGAAGACTCGAACCCCAGTCTGGCAATCACCAGGCAAGGACGCCACCACTCGGCAACCACAACCTTTAAATAATAAAATAATCCATAATATAACCCTTATATATTCGTATATAATGTGAGCATGAATCTGAGGTATAGGTACATAAATGAAATAAACACACCATCATTGAAAAATTAGATTTATTTTTAGCTCTCGAAGGGACCAACTCCCTCTTCTTTTCTGAAGAGGAAGGGAGCTGGTCCTTTCGAAAGATCAAAATAAATCAATTTTTTCACTGATAATATGTTTATTTCATGAATCATACAGGCACGGAAAATTCTGTATTTTAATGTATACATACATATACAAATGCATGAGGAAATACAATGCACCCTGAATATATCATTCTTCCTAACTGGGATAGTTCTGAATTATAAATACAATTCAAATAGCGGCATTTTGAGAAAATACAATACACCTTGGATACATTATTGTTCCTTACTGGGATACTTCTAAATAATTAATACAATTCCAATAGTGGCATTTTGGAAACTTTCCATGATACTAACTGAATGTTTGAAGGAAAGGGGTGGTGTCACCAAAGTTATATTTTCAAAATTTCGAACTACGAGTCTAATTAGTTAATGCAAGGCTTTAGAGAGTTAGGAAAAGGTAAGAGAATCTTATGTATCATTATTAATTTTTTCCTATATACAAATTACTTGAAATCTCTATAAGTTTTAAATTAGGTATTGCCAATTTGATTCTCTTGACAGTGCAATGGTAACGAGACGATATGTGCTCTCAGAAATGTGTCATATAACGATTAAAACTTAACATGCTAACATACATACATACATGCTGTGGCCTGATTGGTAACGTCTCTGCCTGGTATTTGCCAGTCAGGGGTTCGAGTCCCGCTCAGTCTCGTTAGTGGCATTAGTGTCTGGAACCTTACCATCCTTGTGAGCTAAGGTTGGGGGGTTTGGGGGAGCCTATAGGTCTATCTGTTGAGTCATCAGCAGCCTTTTGCCTGGCCCTCCCTGGTCCTAGCTTGGGTGGAGAGGGGGCTTTGGCGCTGATCATATAAAATATGGTCAGTCTCTAGAGCATTGTCCTACTTGCTAGGGCAATGTCACTGTCCCTTGTCTCTGCCATTCATGAGCGACCTTTATACCTTTAAACATACATGACTACATACATACATATGTAATATATATATATATATATATATATATATATATAAATATATATATATATATATATATATATATATATATATATATATATATATATATATATATTTATATATATAAATATATATATATATATATATATATATATGTGCGTGTGTGTGTGTGTATGTGTGTATAAAAGCAAAATGAGCCGTAACCAAAGAGGGATGAAATGTAGTGCTATCGGCCCAGTCAATGGAACTAATAACTCTCTAGCAGTAGTATCTCCCTAGGGGCTGGTGTCTTGGCAAACCTGTTAACTACTAAATATTTATCAATTAATGTATACTCATTCATATCTTAATCTGAATTATTTTGTTGAAGAGGGAATATTTTGAATAGTCAATCTATAAATAAAGGGAACATTTTTTTAAAGCCAATTACATAATTCCTTGTATGATTACAAGACTGCTTTTTGAATTTTCAGGTAGTAGTCAAAAGTTAATTCAGCAACCCAGCCACTGCCGGCGGGGGGAGGGGTGTGGCAAGCCAGCCTCAACTTGGTAACGGACCCAAGCCCGGGTAAATGGGGAGGGTTGGCGGCAGGAGAGGCATCCGGCCATGAAAAATTAGCCAAAACAACTATGGTCAGCGAGTATAATCAGAATGAAATTAATGCTAAGGCGTTCCCCTTAGGCGACTCGTTGGGACCTCGCCTGATCCTTCCGAAAAATAGGGCGAGGTCCCAGCGCGTCGCCTAACGGGAGATTAACCGGTGATGAAGTGTGGGACAGAGGTAGATGGAGAAAGCTGCCCAGAAACATCGACCCCACATAGAAGTGGGAAAAGATGTAGACAAAGAAAAACAAGAAGAAGAAGAAGAAGAAGAAGTCAAAAGTTAATTCAGCAATAACTGGTATTGAAAATATGAATAAAATGTGAAGAGACCTGATTCATATATCAGCCTTTATAAAAAGAATTATAGACACAGTCCAAAGGACGCCAGAACTCAACCCACTTTTGTAAACAGGATGTTTACAGTTTTAGTGACCGTTAGTAAATATTCAGTTTAACCCTCTTTCTGCTATGATGAATAGTAGAGACGAAACGCCGTTACTTTATATATTCCATACTCAAGGGAATGTAGAATTAATTGCTTGCCATTAACAAATTGAAATATTGACTATTTGTAACTTACAGGTAAAGTATCAATACTGCGAACGTTTGCAAAGAGATGTATTGGAATGTTGGTGCGTATTTAGTCATGGTAAAAGCCTCTGGATTGAAAGCAACTTCCAATTGGCATCAGGTAAATAGAGATGATTGAGGCATTCACGTCTTTGGCCAAAACATTGCGAAATGGGGAGCTAGGAGTGTGTTCATGACGTTTGTGAAGTGACGTGAAACGGTTTAGCCTCTGTACTAGTGTATAAAATGAGATAATCAATAATAGTAAGTTAAAGATAAAATTTATATAAGTGTTGTGATAGACTGAAGCCTTAAGTTAGCTAGGAGTGTGTTCATGACGTTGGTGAAATGACATGAAACGGTTTAGCCTCTGTACTAATGTACAGAATAAGATAATCAATGATAGTTAGTTAATAATAAGATTTATATAGATGTAGTTGTGATAGACTGAAGCCTTACGTTGTTCAAGTAAGGAGTTAATGATTAGTAAAGTAATAAAAGGAGATAATAAGTGTATTAATTGATTATTTGATTTGGTAGTGGAGTTTTATACGTGACTTTAAGCTGGAATGCAATGGCTGGAAAAAGATCAGATATCAGTGGTATTGGGGATAATCTTAATACTTAGAATATTACATATATATATATATATATATATATATATATATATATATATATATATATATATATATATATATATATATATATATATGCAGAAGAACCACAGGGAAAATGAAAATACGGAATATACACTTAAGTCCTGACTAGTTTCGTGATACTTCCTCAGAGGACTGATTTATTGAGAGAGGTTTCTTACAATTTATAGGGAAAGCAAAAGTACGAACATACATATAGAGATTTAGAGAACAATGACACTCCCTTACCCGCTAACTGGGCTTGACTCAGGTGTTGAGTAGGAGGAGTCCGCAAGCTCGTTATACACCTGCTAAAAAGGGTCATTTCTAGTGGCGGGTATATTCTTGTTTTCTTCTTATTTTACTTTCAGTACAGTTATTTATATGTCAATGCGGTAGCCTTATCTATATAAATACATAAGCAAAACATACACAAACATACAAATATATATACACACACACATATATATATATATATATATATATATATATATACACACATACATATATATATATATATATACACATACATATATACATATATATACATACATACAGATACAAATATATATACATATACATAAATACATACACATACACATACATATACATACACATACATATATACATATATATACACATACATATATACATATATACATATATACACATACATACATATGCATATATACATTTATATGTATAAACATTAATATCATAAACATATAATCATGTATATATCAATACTTATATCTAGCATAACACTATATAGTGCCAATATACTTATGCATACTATATAAAATAATTGTTTCCTTTAATGAATGGTAGCTTAGGTCTAAATATTAATTTCACACCGACGTTAATTATTCACAATACATTCAATTCTACATTAAGTGGTTAATGTTTTTTTATATAGCTTACAAATCTCTTTACATATAAAGGTTTGTACAATATCACCAACATTGCCATATATGTATGGAACTATTAAAACTCATAAGCCAAATTATCCAGCTAGGCCAATAATTAGCTCTGTAGGTTCAGCAGCATATAAATTATCTAAGTACCTTGTGAATATCCTCAATCCTTTAGTTGGCACCCTCTCATATTCAAATATAAAAAATAATGTAGACTTGATTAACAAACTGAATGAAGTACAGATCAACAGTACCTGTAGGCTTGTCAGTTTTGATGTAGTCTCACTATTCACAAAAGTACCTATTGATGACATGTTGGAATTTTTATCTAAAACATTAGATAATAGACAATTGAATCTACCATTCTCCAAACACACTTTAATAGAATCAATTAAATTATGTATAAAAGATTGTAAATTTGAATTCAATGGGAGA
>NC_090740.1:113898353-113900853 GCF_036898095.1 Palaemon carinicauda | reverse complement strand
CAATATCTCCCATAGTTACACTGTAAATTGTTATCATTATCATAAAGATATTCAAGATTATAGACTGACGATGGTTTAGGTAAATAGAATGAAATAAAACTGAACAATATCTCCCTTAGTTACACAGTAAATTATTATCCTTATTATAAAGATATTCAAGGTTATAGATTAATGATGTTTTAGGTAAATAGAAAATAGAATGAAATGAAACTGAACAATATCTCCCATAGTTACACTGTAAATTGTTATCATTATCATAAAGATATTCAAGATTATAGACTGACGATGGTTTAGGTAAATAGAATGAAATAAAACTGAACAATATCTCCCTTAGTTACACAGTAAATTATTATCCTTATTATAAAGATATTCAAGGTTATAGATTAATGATGTTTTAGGTAAATAGAAAATAGAATGAAATGAAACTGAACAATATCTCCCATAGTTACACTGTAAATTGTTATCATTATCATAAAGATATTCAAGATTATAGACTGACGATGGTTTAGGTAAATAGAATGAAATAAAACTGAACAATATCTCCCTTAGTTACACAGTAAATTATTATCCTTATTATAAAGATATTCAAGGTTATAGATTAATGATGTTTTAGGTAAATAGAAAATAGAATGAAATGAAACTGAACAATATCTCCCATAGTTACACTGTAAATTGTTATCATTATCATAAAGATATTCAAGATTATAGACTGACGATGGTTTAGGTAAATAGAATGAAATAAAACTGAACAATATCTCCCTTAGTTACACAGTAAATTATTATCATCGTCACGAAGATCTTCAAGATTATAGACTGACGATATTTTAGGTAAATAGAATAAAATGAAAGTGAACAATATCTCCCTTCGTTACACAATAAATTATTATGATCGTCACAAAGATCTTCAAGATTATAGACTGACGATAGTATAGGTAAATACCCAATCTTTAGTGTGCAATTTTATGCAATATGCATATATCAAAATTATATGAGGGCAGAAGGTGAAATAACATTCACACAAAAACTTCCAATTCTCGGACAACAGCGTAAACAAGTAGTTCACCTTAAGAAACAGATCACTAGTAACAAGGTTGTTTAGAGGAACTAAAAGTCAGCCCCGCTCAACAGTTGAACATGATAAACATAATATTGCAAATAATATTTAGAAAGTTTGATATTTATCTTATATTTAACAACAACAGAAATCACTTTCAGCTTCTCCAATTTCGGTTCACGATAAAATATTTTCTACATCTATATGTACACATAGTAAATGAAATGACTTTTCTAATGTATGAAACAGATATGGTTTTTCACATTAAATGACCAAAAATATTCTTACCATAATCTTGCTAAAGAGAAACCTGATATATTCCAGAAGCTGGCCAAGGTTATGAAGATCAGCAAATATACTAAAATCAGAAGATTGAAAATGGGAAATATAAAGATAAGAGGAAACGAAAAGAGATTAAAGATCTTTTTAGGATGATGGAATTGGTTAGCAGTTAACTGGCACTGGCTCTGTTTGGATCAGGAGGATGGACCAGGATGCCAGAATACATCAAATCAATCAATCAATCAATCATGGTGGGGGATGGGGAGAAATAGAAAAAAGGATTTCATGGTAGTGGTAGAGTTCTCTTGCTTGAGGGTACACTCGAGCACTCTATTCTATCTAATTTCTCTTCCTCTTGTTTTTTTTTTTTAATGTTTGTATAGTTTATATATGAAAGATTTATTTTAATGTTATTACTGATCGTAAAATATTTTGTTTAAATTGTTGATTACTTCTCTTGTAGTTTCCTTATTTACTTTCCTCATTGAGCGATTTTTCCCTGTTGAATCCCGTGGACTTATAGCATCCTGCTTTTCCAACTAGGGTTGTAGCTTTGCAAGTAATAATAATAATAATAATAATAATAATAATAATAATAATGATAATAATATGGAAAATAGGGAATGATTTTCAAGAGAAAAGAGGTGGAAAAAGGTGCTAGTGCAATATTGAAGAGAAAAGTGTTCCTTTGCTCAGTGGTTCACAAAACAAGACGTTTTACAATAAATCTTTACGTAAAAACATTAACATACATTTTTGTATATTTATTTCAAACAAATTCTTTTATATTGATATTCCTGAGAGAGTTGTAGTTCCAAATGGGTAACAGTCTCAATTAACTCAATTACATCAGTGAATTTATTTATTTATGTAACATTAATCATATGATATTCAGTATCAAATAAAGTTCAAGTCTCAGAACCTAAAATCCACGAATTAAGTGAAAAAGGATATTTGCCGTAATATACTAAAATTGAATTCACACTGTTTCTAATATCATAAAATAACGTTTAAAATCGGAGAATCTTTATACCACATTCAGCCCTACCAAGCGTTTTCCCAATAACATTTAATTCAAGAACGTTGAATTTTTCATCCAAACTTATATATATAGGAGCCCCTGATATTACACACAATCACAAGCAGACACACACACACACACAC
>NC_090740.1:113875853-113878353 GCF_036898095.1 Palaemon carinicauda | reverse complement strand
AGAGAGAGAGAGAGAGAGAGAGAGAGAGAGAGAGAGAGAGATTAAGTAAGCTTTTTTAAGTTGCTTAGTTCAATTACGTAGCCATCTGATTTGAAAATAGATATCACTTAATTGCTTTTTTGTTGATAAGAAAATAATGTACATATTTGAAGAAAACTTATTGATGGCTTGTTGGTATCTTCCTTGCCTAGTATTCGTCAGACTGGGGTTCGAGTCCTGCTCAAACTCGTTAGTCCTTTTGGTCGCTGCAACCTCACCATCCTTGTAAGCTAGGAACTGGCGGTTTGGGGGAACATTCTATCTGCTGAGTCATCAGCAGCCATTGTCTGGCCCTCCTTCGTCTTACCTCGTATGGAAAGGGGCTAGGGCGCTCATCATATGCATATGGTTAGTCTCTATGGCATTGTCACGCTTGATAGGGCAATGTCACTGTCCCTTGTCTCTTCCATTCATGAGTGACCTTTAAACTTTTCATGAAAATGTAATTTTATATTTCTAGCATGAATAACTCATTAGTTAGCTTTCATTCTTCTCTAGGAAAAAAAAATATTTAACCTGCAAAGATGTATATTGGCTCATTACTCTTGAAACAATGGTGAGGAATTTGAGTTTCAGCCCACAGCTCAGGGAATAAGCGAGCGTGTCTCATAAAAGAGTCAGAAATTCACCCTGTTTGCTTACATAGTGAATTACTTACATGGTGATGTATTGACCGGCTTGGGTTACATTTACCGAGGTAATGGAATAGTAATAAAAACTGCAAATTCCGTCATAATTCTCTCATAAAAGAAGAATTTTAACCGTAGTATATTTATTAGTTTGTATGTGTAAACTATTTATGTATCAGAAATTTTAAAACCTTTTTTATAAATTCATATGATAATCCATTTTACCGTTGCATCTTTTTTCCGCAAGAATTGTAATATATAAAATAAAAATGAATGGACGGAACGCATAATTTATGTCTTAATTTGTTTTTTCCATTTTATAATCCATTTTACTGTTACAGCTTTTGTCAGCAAGAATTATAGTATATATAAAAGAATTTGGACAAAGGGAACGCATTATCATGGTAGTCAAATTCAAAGCATATAAGTGAATACTTATTTCTCTGCTGTATTTTCGTGGTTTTAATAGAACTCTTCATATGAGAATATATCAGCAATGTTTCTCTTGACATTGAACATCGAAGTTTCGAGATTCGAAGTAAAATCTGTTAATAGTTTTGTTATTTTATTTATCTGGCATACAGGCTAAGTATGAATACAAATTTTGCAGTTAGCATAAACAGACTATTTCTTATCTTCTGGTATGAAATAAGTATTGTACTCTCAAGATATTCCAATCAAAAGTAGTTTAATTTTAGGATACAATGGGAATTATCTTTTTCATGGCGGTAATAATGCATGATGATATGTAACGCAGAATACACGGGTTAACTATATATATGTATATATATATATATATATATATATATATATATATATATATATATATAAATATATATATATATATATATATATATATATATATATATGTATATATATACATATATATATGCATATATATATATATATATATATATATATATATATATATATATATATATATATATATATATGTATATATATATGTATATATATATATATATATATATATATATATATATATATATATATATACATATATATATATACATATATATATATACATATATATATATATATATATATATATATATATATATATATATATATATATATATATACAGTTAACCCGTGTATTCTGCGTTACATATCATCATGCATTATTACCGCCATGAAAAAAAATAATTCCCATTGTATCCTAAAATTAAAGAAAACATTAAGGTAATCCCAGACCAGATTACTGCACGAGATGAACAACTTATCCATGAATGCCTTCCTAACATGAACGCATAATCTTTATAAGGTTTAGATTCTCGAAATAAAGAAAGGAAAATCTGACTTATAGACACAATAATTGTGCAAATTATGACACTTTTGTAGTCTTTTTTTTTATGATATTGACCGTTGAGGATCAAGATGGGGTAAGTTAACATTGAATGAATACTTTTCAAGATTAATATTTTTTTAAAGTTTATATACTTTTACACACATAATTTCCTCTCATATTCATATCATATTTCTGATTATTCTTTTATTATCCTGTGTTTAAGATATTCTTTACCCTTCAATATTATGAATTGTATAATATTCTATAATCGATGTTCCTGTTTTCTTATTATTTTTGCCATTGCTATAATATTTTCTTTGATTTTTTTTTGCCACATCTAATGAAGGAAATTATTCTTTTATATATTATTCAATAGATGTGTTTATAGCTAATGAAATCTAGCATTATTATCATTGACTATAGTTTCATATAGTACATCTACTTTTCTTTCTTTATCATGTACGAACTTTACTAATTTATATTTCCTTGAATAATAATGTCCAGTCTAGATCATACAAAAATTATA
>NC_090740.1:113860853-113868353 GCF_036898095.1 Palaemon carinicauda | reverse complement strand
TATATATATATATATATATATATATATAGTATATATATATATATAAATATATATATTTATATATATATATATATATATATATATATATATATATATATATGTATATATATATATATATATATGTATATCTATCTATATATATATATATATATATATATATATATATATATATATATATATATATATATATATACATATATATATATATATGTGTATATATATATATATATATATATATATATATATATATATATATATATATATAGTTGTATATATACACTCAGGAAGATCAGATAGAGTTGAAAGAGGAGGGATTAAAATAATGAAAACGCATTAACCGAGTGGAGATCTGTAAATAGTAGATTATTACTAGCAAAATTCATATGAAAGCAGTGCAATATGAGTATTATAGTTTGCTATGCCCCAACAAATGATTCCCTGAAGAAAGGAAAGATACATACTATGAAGTACTGCAGAGTGTGATAGATGAGATCCCAGAGAGAGATAAGAAAATTGTGATTGGCGACATTAATACTAAAGTTGGAAAGATTAATCAAGGCATAGAGAATGTGATGGGTGTTGGGGGACTTGGCGAAGTTGGAAATAAAAATGGAGCACATATCATAAGTTTTCTGTTGAACAAACAATCTTGTTATTGTAGGTACTCTTTATCATCACAAGAACATCTACAAATATACACGGACTACACCATGTGGCAATTACACAAATCAAATAGATCACATTACCATTAATAAAGAGAGAAGGAGGACTCTGAGAAATGGAAGAAGCTATAGAGGTGCAGATATTGACACACTGATATTAAAAATGAAAGCATCCAACAGAAAGCTAGATAGAACACATAGGTTTGATACAGCTAAGTTATTAGAAGAAGAGGACAGAGAAACATTTGCAGTGAACTGTAGGAATCGATTTGCAGTCTTAAAGACTTTGAGAGACGAGGAACAAACAATTAATGAAAAATGGAGTGATATTAAGAACATATATCAGTCAGTTGGTAGAGAAGTCTTGGGACACGCAGTTACAAGGAGAAAGCCATGGATATCAAATGATACTTGGGTTACTATAAAAAGGAGACAAATACTGACATTGATTGTTAAAAGATTTTGAGGAAGTAATGAAAATTACAAAGCAGAGCATGTTATGTATTGTAGTATTGATAGTGAGGTTAAAAGAAAAGTGAGGAATGACTGGAGAGAATATTTAGACAGTAAAGCAGGGGAGATTGACAAAGCTATGAATTCAGCAAGGGCCTATGGTGTAAGAATTGTTCATAGAATTATGATATCTCGATTGGGGCAAAGAAGAAGAATATACCCATCAAAAAGAGATATGGTTCTGTTATAGCAACAGACGATGAGAAAGACAATATTGGAAGGAACACTTTGGTGAAATTATGAATACGAGATATGAAGGGAATAATTTGAATGATATACCTGAAGCTGATGGAGACCTTGATGTGCAAATGATTTATAAAGGTCACCCATAATCTGTTATTTCATTTAACTTTGGTCAGGGTTATAATTATTGAGCCATAGAATTGCACCTTAATAAAAATGATATGACATTTAAATCTAAACTATGAAAAGATAATGAAACTCAAACTTCACCTTGAAACTCGAGGAACATATTCCACAAAGTCCCACGGGATCTCAAGTATTAATTCGCCAGCTCCATATTGCATCATCAAGGCTGTCTCTACTTGTCCAACACAGCCGAAATCATTGTTCTCCCTATCTTCTATTATTTCTCAGCCGAATCTTGAGGTTTTCCATGGTTATAATTATTAAACTATAGAATTACACCTTAATAAAAACTATATGACATTTAAATTTAAACTATAAAAAGATATTGAAACTTGGACCACCTTGAAACACTAAGAACATATTCCACAAAGTCTCACGGGATCTCAAGTATGATTTCACCAGCTCCATGTTGCATCCTCAAGGCTGTCTCTACTTGTCTATTATTCCTACATAAAAATCCAATTGATCCACGATTAAAATCACCTCAGAGCTGTGATATTCTATAAACATTTTACGTCCTTGCTGCTCTAAGATTCTCTCTGACGTGAAGCAGTTTCTATTATTCAAACAACGGTAGCCACCCAGTTTCATTCCTACCTCTGATGACGTTCATGGGCCCATTGAGGTAAGTAGGTCGATACGGTATCTTCAGGTGTGATATCACTCTTCCAACGCACACACTGTTAAAAATTTGTATTAAGAAACCGTGTCTGGCAACATTTATTCCAGGATTTTTACCGTTTTAAAAACGGATATATTGACGTAAAGAAGTGATATTACGGTCACCAACCCGTAGAATATAGTAACAAAGTAAGGTAAAATTACGGTCGCCTGTATTTTACTGAACTACGACTATTAAAATTGAAATTATTTTTTTTTTCAATGCATTGAACAGTTTGTTTGCTTGCCCTCTCTGGAAATGAAGGCATCACAACTCAAATCCTCAGGGTTAGCTAACACAGTTCGTCAAAATAAAGTATTTGGTTAACGCATGTAAGAGATATCCAACAAGGTTAACTCAAGGTCTCAAAAATACACCTTGGGTTGACCAACATTTGGGTTAGTCTACATGGTTAGCCTATGTACGATTAACCCCGATTAAGAAAGTCTTTTGGGGTTAAGAGCCTTGTCTTTATGATAGAGCATTTATTTTTTTTTTTTTAACCATGCATTTTTTTTTCATAAACATGTCCCCCTATACTTGTTATTACTACTGATAAACTACACAAATAAACCTTCATAGTATAAACTGAAGGTATCTTCAGGTACTAAAGAGAGGTAGATAATCGTCACTTAATCTATTTGAATAAAGGGATAAGTTATTTTTATTTACTTACCCCTTAAAAGGAGGATTTTTATTAAAACACTGGCGATTTGTTGCTAAAATGGAAAGGAATAGCTATTTAGCTGTTCATAACACTGAGAGAGTAAAATTGTATTAAATCGTCAAATTGGGAGTTGTCAGTAACACAAATGAGAGAGAGAGAGAGAGAGAGAGAGAGAGAGAGAGAGAGAGAGAGAGAGAGAGAGAGAGAGAGAGGGGGGGGAGAGAGAGAGAGAGTTCTATTAAAAGATATGTTCATCAAAAGTTAGAATTTTTTTCTTTATAAAAAGAATTATATGATACGATCCAAAACCTTTATAGCATGATATGAAAATATATTTTCTAAAGGTCATTCATCTGAGAGCTCGTAACTTTGTGACAAGTTGGCTCGTTCTGTGAAACCTCCTCTTTTATAAGGAACGATGAAAGTATTACAATAAGAGAATCAACCACGATTTTGATTTATTTTTCACTGATACAATCATAATTTCTATTAAACATGTTTTGAAAAAGACAAGTAGTTATTCTGAAACAATTTGCTAGAGGATCTGTTTACAACTTCATCCGTCTCAGCAATTCGTAAAGTTTTTAAGTTTTTCACTTGTGTTATGTATTGTGGTTCATGAATTGTCCTGTTTAATCTACTGACTTCAGAGATCAAAATATTATTATTATTATTATTATTATTATTATTATTATTATTATTATTATTATTTTCTTTATTATTATTATTTTTATCATTATTATTATTATTATTATTATTATTATTATTATTAGTAGTAGTAGTAGTAGTAGTAGTAGTAGTAGTAGTATTAATAATAATAATATTATTATTATCATTATTACTATTATTAATAGAATTATCATCATTATTATTATTAGAATTATCATCATTATTATTATTAAAATTATTATCATTATTATTATTAAAATTATTATTATTATTATTATTATTATTATTATTATTATTATTATTATTATTATTATTATTAATTGCAAGTTGAATTGTTTGTAAAGTAGAATATTTTATAAGTCAATTATTTTTCGATTTGGCCTAAGGTAGCACTCTCTTAACCCACATGCCTAACGTTTTCAGTAGCAAAAAGTCAACAATAAGTCCTGTTTTATACTCCAAATGTCATCTTGCTTACAGCATTGCTTACAGTATTTCATTATGAAATTCGGATACAATATCTGAGATTTGTGATTTAATTTCTTTTTATATCTCCGAATGTTTGTTAGTTGATGACCTTCTGTAGATTTAGTCACCATCTTCAAAAAAAAAAAAAAAAAAAAAAAAAATTCTTAATTGGATTGATTTATCGCCTTGAAAAGTTTAACAAATGTATTGCTACATTAATCAAGAGGTCTTTTCAGATGGTTTTCATCTTATAGAACACTAAGGAGAAGCTCGGCCACATAACTTAAATTCAGTCACCATCTTCCACAAAAAAAAAAAAAAAAAAATCTTAATTGGATTGACTTATTGCCTTGAAAAGTTTAACAAAAATATTGCTACATTAATCAGGAGGTCTTTTCAGCTGGTTTTCATCTTATAGAACTCTTAGGAGAAGCTCGGCCACATAACTTAAATACTCGGGATATTGGATTTCTGATGCATAAGTAGACAGAAAAATCCATAATCACCCAGACATATTGTGTGCAGAAATATTACCTGCAAGATCCCAAGAAGGAATTGTCATTAATCTATGCTACATAGGAAGCATGATCAATAAGTACGAAGCGGACTGATGCTCCACAAATACAAAGAAGACGAGCAAACCATATATTACCTCATCATTTAATATGTCCCACCTATGGATACAATTAAATGTTTAAAGGTTTAAAGGTTGCCATTAATGGCAGAGTCAAGGGACAGTGACACTGTTCTATCAAGTAGCGCAATGCCCTGAGACTGACCTTATATACCATATGATCAGTGCCCATGCCCCCTCTCCATCCAAGCTGGGACCAAGGAGGGCCAGGCAATGGCTTCTGATGATTCAGCAGATATACTTATAGGCTCCCTCAAACTGCTAATCCTTAGCTCACAAGGATGGTGAAGTTGCAGCGACCAATGGAATTTATAAGTTTCTGTGGGACTTGAACCCCAGTGTGGCGTTCACCACTCAGGGACGTTACCACATCGGCCACCTCAACCGTAAAAGAGAATCAACCTCGCAATTTATTCTAACCGTCTAATAATGGTAAACAACTTTACTCCTCTTAGGAAAGATTGCATATGAAAAGGACTGACGTGATTATTACATTTCTAATACCTCATAAGATGTGATCTTTCTAGTATACATTGAATCTTTCTCTCTGGTTACGGTTCTTTCCCTTTGCCTACACAGACACCAAATAGTCTGGCCTATTCTTTACAGATTCTTTTCTGTCCTCATACACCTGATAACAATGAGATTAGCAATCAATTCTTCTTCACCAAAGGGGTTAACTACTGCACTGTAACTGTTCAGTGGCCACTTTCCTCTTGGTATGGAGAGAGGAGGCTCTTTAGCTATGGTAAGCAGCTCTTCTAGGAGGACACTCCAAAATCAAACCATTGGTCTCTAGCCTTGGATAGTGCCATAACCTCTGTACCATGGTCTTCCACTGTCTTGGGTTAGAGTTTTTCTGCTTGAGAGTACACTCGGGCACACTGTTCTATCTAGTTTCTCTTCCTCTTGTTTTGTTAAGTTTTTATAGTTTATATAGGAAATATTCATTTCAATGTTTTCACTGTTCTTCAAATATTTTATTTTTCGTTGTTTCCTTTCCTCACTGGGCTATTTTCCCCTTTGGGTCCCCTGGGCTTATAGCATCCTGCTTTCCCAACTAGGGTTTTAGCTTAGCATTTAATAATGATAATAATAATAATAAAAATAATAATTATAATAACAAGGATGGTGGTGTCCTAAGAACATGCATGAGGATCAGACTTCAAGCTTAATAAGAAAACCTTGTATTCAAATATTAGAAATTATTAAATACTGCAAGACTCATATTTTTGCAAAGACAACGATATGAACATTACTCAACACTCTTCTTTACCCCACATCACTTGAATGACTTATAATTGTAACACCTTTACCGCTCGTGTTTCACTCTCTCGTATATTGTAACGGTATCTTCTTTTTCATTGTATATCTCGCTCTTCACTTCACCATTATCACTATCTAAGCTATAAAGAATTCTATACCTGATGCCCTTATTAGTTACGATCATTATTATTATTCTGAATTTACAAACGGTGGTTGGTGAGAACATAATCCAAGATTTCTACCCAATATCAAATTGCTGTTTTTTTTTTTTTTACCTTTCTTTAAGCTAGGGATTTTTTCTCAATTTTTCCTCATACTGTTCATTTATTTCTTTATTTCCTTTGGTCACTGGGCTATTTTTCCCTACAGGAGCCCTTGGGCTTATAGAACCTTGCTTTTCGAACTAGGGTTGTAGCTTAACTAATAATAATAATAATAATAATAATAATAATAATAATAATAATAATAATAATAATAATAATAATAATAATAATAGGATGGAGGATGTCTTGAACGAAAGTTAATCATTGTAATTATATAGGACAAAAGTGGTGTTCTGACTTGGCTTGTAATTAATTAAGCCCAATGGCCAGAATATCCGTGGTAAGATTACTATTTTTGCAGAAGGTGGAAGTGAACAGATTGTGATTGCAGAAAGTGGCAATGTCATCTTTAGTTATAAATCTGGGGTCAGATTTATTCTCCTGAAGACATGGGTACATGACATTTTAATATTAACGAGGGATATTTTGTTTTCCAGTTTTGTTGTTATTTGGGGCCAAGTTTGTTTAATGAGGTCATGGCTCGCTTGTGATTTTCTCGGATTTTGGATGGTTTGTATAAATTACCTTTGCTTTATCTTCTAGGAATAGCAGTTTTATAAGACCCACACGGACACATACGCACACACGCACGTGCATGCATGTATGTACTGTATATATGTATATATGTATATACATGCCGACACACTAACACACACACACACACACACATATATATATATATATATATATATATATATATATATATATATATATATATATATATATATATATATATATATATATATATATGTGTGTGTGTATGTATATATATAATTATATATATGTATGTATATATAATATAAAGTATGTATATATATAAATATATATATATATATATATATATATATATATATATATAAATAAATATATATATATATATATATATATATATATATATATATGTATATATATATATATATATATATATATATATATATATATATGTATATACACACACATATATATATATTCATAAATACATATATATATATATATATATATATATATATATATATATATATATATTTATATTTATTTATATATAAACATATTTATATATACATATATATATTTATGAATATATATATATATATATATATATATATATATATATATATATATATATCTATATATATATTTATATTTATTTATATATATAAATATATATATATATATATATATATATATATATATATATATATTTATGAATATGTATATGTGTATATATATATGCATACTTTATATTATATTATATTATATATATATAT
>NC_090740.1:113848353-113853353 GCF_036898095.1 Palaemon carinicauda | reverse complement strand
AAGGTCATTGACGCCGGAAATTTAACCGAGGGACAACTGAAAGCGAATATAGTGGACAGCATCCTTCTGAATCATATTGCCAGAAGGATTTGATAGATACATATTTGTTATAACGTTATCTATACATCATCTTATCATCGAGAATATATCCTTAAATTTTCCATTAAAAACTGGTTTCCTTTAGACTGACTAAATCCACAGAGGATTAATTGGCTGGATACATCAAAGGATAGCCAGTTCCTTGTGATGCGCAGTGCCTATCTAACTAAGGCTAGTTACCCCTGACGGTCCATAGTAATTCCAGTAAGATCATCCGCCAGACATCACTAGAGGCCGAAGAGAGGAAGAGGAAAGAAAAAGAGAAGTTTGCTAGTAGAGGCCGAAGAGAAAAAGTAGAAAGAAAAAAAGAAGTTTGCTCTATGGATAAAGAGAATTAGTTAAAAAGAATGAATATTTATTTATTGGTCATCATAATTCAAAAATTCAGAAGTTCTGATGAGGAAGATAAGCTTCTCTATTCAGCTATATTTGGCACCAGTAGATTGGAGTTATGAATTTCACCTGTGCAGCCTAGGACTCGGTCCTGTGAAGTAATTCACGTATCACAGTAATGGAATCCTGTGATCCAGGAATGATTTTCTGGTATCCTGACGCTGGTATCCTCACGCTGATATTATTATTATTATTATTATTATTATTATTATTATTATTATTATTATTATTATTATTATTACTTGCTAAGCTACAACCCTAGTTGGAAAAGCAGGATGCTATGAGCCCGAGGGTCCCAACAGGGAAAACAGCCCAGTGAGAAAAGGAAACAAGGAAAGATAAAATATTTCAAGAACAGTAACAACATAAAAATAAATATTTATATAAATATATGGAGAATAAATGGAAATTCCATTTAAAACAATAAAATAGAAGATGTTTATATAGAAGTTGAATAGCTTTTACAACATCTGCGACTAAAATAAAGTTAAGTGAAGAAATTAAGACTATCAGATAAGATCCAAGAAAGTAGACTGAGGTGGTATGGTCATGTCATGAGAGGAGATGAACAGCATATTGGGAGGAGAGTGATGGAATTGGAGGTACAGGGGACGAGAAGGAGAGGGAGACCAAAGCGAAGGTGGGTGGACCGTATCAAAGGGATTAACCGGTGATGAGGTGTGGGATAGATGGAGAAAGCTGACCAGAAACATCGACCCCACATAGATGCGGGAAAAGATGTAGACAAAGAAGAAGAAGAAGAAGAAGAAGAAGAAGAAATTAAGACCCAAAATACAATTAATAGTCGGTAAAGGAAAGCCTTTTGCTATGAGTACGATTAAACTGTGGGCTAAAGTAGATTACAATCCAAATTGTGTTTTCGTTAAGAATATGCCAAATAAAAACTCTAGGAAAATTTGTTTAGACTTTAGCACAAAATATCACAGCTTTCTTCAGTGAATTCAATGAAATATGGCATGTAATCTTTTGATTCTTCGCTAGATATCACCTTCACTAATAAAGATTATATATTGAAGAGTTCATCCATTTTTAACAAAGTATATCCCTGCAAAAGCCAAAGGTAAAAGGTCCATGGCGTAACAGCTGTCGGTGTAAATTGAATTGTGCAAAATCATAGCTAAAACTTTCATTTCTAGGAAGCCTTTAAAAATTCAACCTTGACGACAAGAGTGAAGCCGAATTTGAGAGTTTTTGTCATGTATACCTCAGAATTTTTATGGTAGTGTATATTATTATTATTATTATTATTATTATTATTATTATTATCAATAGTAGTAGTAGTACTAGTAGTAGTAGTAATAGTAGTAATAGTGGTATTATTATTATTATTATTATTATTATTATTATTATCATTATTATTATTATTATTATTATTATTATTATTATTATTATTATTATTATTATTATTACCATAATGTATTTAGTGGTGGTCCTTTTTTACATTCAATCCCCTTAGGGATTCGGTCTCTAGCATGCTTTTTTATAGGAGGGTGGAGGGGAATTTCTGGGGCTGCGCTATTGATAAATGATATCATTGCATTTTCAACTCTGAGCTTTAACAGTGTACCATTTATGATCTATCGAAATAGTAATTTAGATTCCTTCATATATATGTATGTGAACCGGTAGCAATATTGGTAAGGCAAATAGTTTTTACATATATCTTGTTTTAAATTCATTGGAAGAGAAGTGTAAAATATGTTTTTTTTTGGGGGGGGGGATTTTTTCCCTCGTGATATTTTGATAAAATATGATTTAAATAATTGCTAAACACAGTAAAATATTAAAATAAACCAGTCTTTGCAGTTTTAGTAATCGTTGAACAGTTTTGCACACATGCGAAAATGGAATCACTAATACAACATGTTTTTAGTCCAAAGACAAGCTGGTAAATACGAGTTTCATTAACCATTAATATTATTTTCTATATTGTTAACCTCTTCCTAAAATGTATGATTATTATATTTTACCCTAACTATATTATAAGTGATGAGATAGAGAATGAAATTAAAGATACGAAAGAAGTAAATAATTTATTCGGGAAAAGAAATCGGTTAACCTAGGGATAGGAAATAAGATGATAAGGGAAGAGGAAATAGAGGTTCTTTGAAGATCAGTGAAGGAATAGGAGAGTGATCAATATGTAATTGCCTGACTGAACATAACATCTGAATACGTAAAAAAAAAAAAGGAGAAAAAATGAAGGTTACCAAACAAATGAAAGGTTTTTTTTTTTTTTTAAAGAACATAACATCTGAATATGTACAGAAAAGAAGTTGGAGAAGAATTGGTTACTAAACAAATGAATTTTTTTTTTTTAACAGAAGTAAATGCAAAGTAAATAAATACTGAACAAAGTCATGCCTGAATAGAAAATGAAAAATAGAATATTCTCTATGAAGGCCAAACGGTCGAGGGGCTGTGAAGTTTTTTGTTCTAAAGGTTTCTGGCATTTAGAGGATGAAAGTTGAGTAAAGGTGGAGGATAAACCAGTGGAAAGGGTAAGAGTAAGATTGAAAGAATTCTTGAGATTGTAACACTTAGGGATATAAGGAAAGTTTTTTTATGCCAAAAAGGCGGGGGGGGGGTGGGGGGGGGGGGATTAATGAAACACTCAAGCAGATTTGCTTACCATGATTTAAAAAGAAAAAAAAAATATTCTGGAGCGTTCAACTGAAGATGATCAATCAAGTTTGAAGTTCTTTATTATTGAATAAAAATTATACTGAAATGGAAGCTATTCAAATGGAGAAATGCCGTGAATATTTAAAATAATAAGTATCTAGTAATGAGAAAAATATTGATCCAAATGCTTTGGGAACTCTTTATCCATGAAGAAAGATGAAACTATTCATAAATAGGTAAATTGAACACTTTAATTCTGAAATGTTTGAAGAAATAAGTTCATGAAGATCCTCAAGGCTTTAGATCAATGTCGTGAGAGAGGTAAATGAAAGGAAGCTAGATACTTAATGCATGTTTGATGTGAATGAGAATGTTTGCATTTCTTAACAACTGCTAATGACTTCCGCGTTGATATTCTACCTCAGGTGTTTCACACACACTCGTACATTGTAACATAATTTTTTTCTTATTGTTTATCCAGCTCTACACCTCTTTGTTACCAGAACCGGTTTAAGCATGTCTCTTCTTTAATAATTTGGTTTGAATTCGTGTGACCTTCTTCCACTTAAGGGTACACTCGGGCATGCTGTTCTATCTTGCTTCACTTCCTCTTGTTTTGGTAAAGTTTTTATAGTTCATATAGGAGATATTTATTTTAATGTTGTGACTCTTCTTAAATATTATATTTATCCTCGTTTCTTTTCCTCACTGGGCTATTTTTCCTGTTGGAGCCCCTCGGCTTATAGCATCCTTCTTTTCCAACTAGGGTTGTAGCTTAGTAAGTGATAATAATGATAATTATAACTGTTGTTATAAAACCTCGCTCTCTGTTGAAATAAAGTTAGTTGTATTCGCCCCGTCTCTCAGTTATCCCCTAACTGACATTTTGCACATTGGTGACCAGCGGATTGTCCTTACGCCTCGGAAAATGTAATAAGCGGTTAATGCTTTGGTCATGTTCTTCTTATGGTAAATATATTTTCCTCCAGTTTAATGGCAGAGGCAAGGGACAGTGACATTGCACTAGCAAGCAGGGCAATTCTCGGCGTCTAGACACTGACCATATATACATATGGTCAGCTCCCCAGCCCCCTCTTCACCCAAGCTAGGAACAGAGAAGGCCAGGCAAAGGCTGCTGATGACTCAGCAGATAAACCCATAGGTTCCCCCAAACACTCCAACCTTAGCTCATTAGGATGGTAAGTTGCAGACACTAAAGGAACTAACGATTCTGACCGGGATTCGAACCCCCGTCTCGCATTCACCAGTCAGTGGCGTTACCACATCGGCCAGCACAGTTGTTAGAGTATGAAGGTAACAGTAAAATTACAATTTTATTTACATTTCAGAGGGTCAACCTCTATTAACGAGGAGGTTCTTTGCTCGTGTTTCCTTTTTCGTGATCTCATCAGATGATGGTACACTTTTACAAATAGGTGGTCTTTGGTCGGTAACAGTGAACCTAGCAAACAAGAGCCGTGATTCCCAACATTCAATGTCAGGCTTAACTTTAGTTTATTCCACCTACCAAATGTGTAAGAAAATTATAAATATTATTTTCTCCACAAAGAGATTCTTATTTATTAAACATATTTTATCTCAGAACGATGGATAACTTCTAACATCTAAGTGAGTGAGTTAGGCATCTCTCTCTCTCTCTCTCTCTCTCTCTCTCTCTCTCTAACACACAATTATATATAAACGCTCAAACGAGCCTTTTTAGACCTTTCCAATGAGCCCAAGAACACCTCTTAATTGTTTGTGAATCCTGAGATACGCATACCCTTTATTTTCGCGTCCTGTCCCTCATACCTTGACGTAGTGCAACCATCCTATCCACTGCCATACTTACGACCCTGCAA
>NC_090740.1:113840853-113843353 GCF_036898095.1 Palaemon carinicauda | reverse complement strand
ATTAAGAAGGCAAAAGGTTATGTTGTGTATAATAGGGAAATATCGACCAATACCATTGCTAGAACGCATATTAAGAAGGCAAAAGGTTTTGTTGTGTATAATAGGGAAATATCGACCAATACCATTGCTAGAACGCATATTAAGAAGGCAATAGGTTATGTTGTGTATAATAAGGAAATATCGACCATTACCATTGCAGAGAAAATAATATATCAATGGTATTGGTCGATATTTCCCTATTATACTCAACATAACATTTTGCCTTCTTAATATGCGTTCTAGCAATGGTATTGGTCGATATTTCCCTATTATACTCAACATATCATTTTGCCTTCTTAATATGCGTTCTCTGTCAATTTGATATGTTTTTTAAATCTCTTCGTTTTATGTATTCCTAGAGAAATACATAAAAATCACCCAAGATATGTATGAGAGGGCAGAAGCAAGTGTTAAGAGCAGCATAGGCTTGACAGAAGGTTTCCCAGTAAATATGGGACTACATCAGGGTTCTGCATTGAGCCCTTACCTATTTGATCTGGTCATGGATGTAGTAACACAAGGTATTAGACATCAGTCTCCTTGGTGTATGCTTTTTTCTGATGATGTTATACTGTGTAGCACTAGGCGAGAGGTAGTAGAAGAGAAACTGGAGGAGTGGAGAAGAGAAATGGAAAATAGGGGATTGAGGATAAGCAGGAAAAAGACAGAGTTTTGAGATCAAAAAATGGCGAGAATGGGGACGTTAGTTTACAAAGAGAGAGATTGAAAAGAGTTGAAAATTCCAGGTATTTAGGATCAAGAGTTACAGAGAATGGTGATCTGGTGCCAGAAATAAACCACAGAATACAAGCAGGATGGAAGAATTGGAAAAAAGTGCGTGGAGTATTATGCGACAGGACAATAGGGGTTAAGTTGAAAGGTAAAGTACACAAGACAGTTGTGAGACCGGCAATGATGTATGGAGCGGAGACGTGGGCAATAAAGAAGACAGAAGAGAAGAAGATGGATGTGGCAGAGATGAGAATGTTGAGATGGATGTGTGGGGTGACAAGAAGAGATAAGATACGGAATGAGGTAATTAGGGGTACCACAGGAGTTAGAAAACTATCAGATAAGATCCAATAAAGTAGACTGAGGTGGTATGGTCATGTCATGACAAGAGATGAACAGTATATTGGGAGGAGAGTAATGGAAATGGAGGTACAGGGAACGAGAAAGAGAGAGAGACCAAGGCGAAGGTGGATGGACTGTATCAAGGATGACCTTCGATCAAAGGGATTAACCGGTGATGAGGTGTGGGACAGAGGTAGATGGAGAAAGCTACCCAGAAACATCGACCCCACATACTAGTGGGAAAAGATGTCGACAAAGAAGAAAATAATATATCAAAAAATGCTTTCCAGAGAGTTTACTATTTTGGGGAAAGAAAACTATAGAACTTTCATGAAGTTCTGGGAAGATTTATTGGTAGTAAACTTTGTTGGAATTTCTCTTTTTGGGTCAGAAAAAAACTTGGATGTCATTGTTTTTTTTTTCTTTTTTTTATAGAAATGGGGTGATTGAAGTATAAAGGTTCATAGGGATAAAGAAAATCAGCTGGAATAGAAGGCAAGACTAACCTACTGTACGTAGGTGGAATAATCTTCCTAATCGGGTAATTGAATCAGTAGTGCATCAAAAGTTCAAACTTGCAGCAAATGTTTTTATGTTGAACAGGCTGACATAAGTGTTTTAATGTTTTATATATGGAATATCTGTTTTAGAGTGGCAACTGTTTTTTAAATATCATATTTATTGTTAATTATTTCTCATCGTGAGTTATTTCCTTATTTGCTTTCCTCACTGGGCTATTTTCCTTGTTGGAGCTCTTCGGGCTTATAGCATCCTGCTTTTCCAACTAGGGTTGTAGCTTAGAAAATAATATTGATAATAATAATAATAATAATAATAATAATAATAATAATAATAAAGATTATTATTATTATTATTATTATTATTATTATTATTAGTAGTAGTAGTAGTAGTAGTAGTAGTAGTAGTAGTAGTAGTAGTATAATAATAATAATAATAATAATAATAATAATAATAATAATAATAATAATAATAAAAATCATCATCATCATCATCATCATAATAATAATAATAATAATAATAATAATGTTGCTCAATATGATCTATCATTTACCA
The DNA here is from genome assembly GCF_036898095.1 of Palaemon carinicauda. Lineage (NCBI taxonomy): Eukaryota > Metazoa > Arthropoda > Malacostraca > Decapoda > Palaemonidae > Palaemon > Palaemon carinicauda. The sequence goes on along the minus strand of NC_090740.1, from coordinate 113,841,166 downwards.
AGAAGATCTAAATACCAGAGCCATAATATTATCAAAGCACGAAATACTAATACCGGCCCCTTTAATGACTTGGAACGATATAACGCTAACAGCAGCTCCAATTATATAAGTTTAATAGGAGTGAGCCTCAATCTGGAAAAGCTGGGTCGTGGGACACAAGGACCAAAGGCTTAGGGATATCAAAAGAAAGTTTATAAATACTTGGTATTCAAAGATTTAATAACCCTTAATTTAAGGGTGTTTTTTACTCCTTTTGGATTATTATTATTATTATTATTATTATTATTATTATTATTATCAATGTTGTTGTTGT
>NC_090740.1:113813353-113835853 GCF_036898095.1 Palaemon carinicauda | reverse complement strand
GAAGTTATGGAAATTAAGGCCAAAAAAAAAGTATTTTTTATTATATGCAATTCATATACCTGCGAAAAACATAAGAAATTCAATGAATTCAAAATTCAAAATTCAATAAATTCAAAATTCAAAATGTATTAAATTCAAAATTCAAAATTCAATAAATTTTGTATTGAGGAACAATAAAAACAATAAATAAATGAGTTGAGCATCAATATTGACATTACAAAGATAATAAACAGAAATATAAAATCAAGCGATTTTCCTATATTGATGAGTAAATGCAGAAAGCGTTCTCTCCAAAATAATATTTTTAAAAGCTTCACTTTTGTAATACAAAAGGGAAAATTTTTACTATTTTGAATGACAGTAATATAATTTACATATTGCTTTAATGGAAAGAAAAATCATTCATACTTTCATGTTTTATGTGGATTGCAATATGAAAGTAAAAAAAAAAAAAAGTTACAGCCTCACAATTTAAATTCATTTTGTTATCGGTCATCATGTCAAATAAAAATTGTATGTGACTTTGAAAGAGTGATTTCCAACTGTCTGGGTCTACTCTTTTAACAGCTGAGTGACGTGGTAGGCTGGTGAAGTATTAAGCACTCGTTTGATGGGCTATTGGTCACTCCTATCTTATTATTGAAACATCTAAATAGCTGGATATATATATATCACAGTTTCCAAGGGATAAAGAAAGAAAAAAGAAAAGCAATGAGAGTCACTTCAGCTCTCGAAAATTCTTGCCAAACCATTTTAATTGCAATATCATTCTGGAGCCAAATACTCCAATGTTTATTCAGGAAATATTTTAAATATATATATATATATATATATATATATATATATATATATATATATATATATATATACATATATATATATATGTATATGTATATATATATATATATATATATATATATGTATATACATAAATATGTGTATATATACATATATATATGTATATATATATGTATATATACAGTATATATATATATATATATATATATATATATATATATATATATATATATATGTATATATATACAGTATATATATATATATATATATATATATATATATATACAGTATATATATATATATATATATATATATATATATATATATATATATATATATTCTTACCATTTTTTGATAAGAGGAAATTTTAAAGAGATGATCGTTTTATCAACACACACACACACACACACACACACACACACATATATATATATATATATATATATATATATATATATATATATATATATATATATATATATATATATATATATATATATATATTCTCGTAACTGAAAGATTTAAAAATACATATATTTCTAGCACATCATATCCCCTATTATTATTATTATTATTATTATTATTATTATTATTATTATTATTATTACTAGCCAAGCTACAACCCTAGTTGGAAAAGCAAGATGCTACAAGCCCAAAGGCTCCAACAGGGAAAAATAGCCCAATGAGGAAAGGAAATAAGGAAATAAATAAATGATGAGAATAAATCAACAATATATCATTCTAAAAACAGTAACAGCGTCGAAACAGATATGTCCTATATAAACTATTGACAACGTCAAAAACAGATATGTCATATATAAACTAATTTTTAGTATTTATGTTATGTCTTTTTACTTCTATCAGCCTTTTATAACCATCTTCTGTATTCTAATAAGAAAAACTAATTTGAGTAATTTTAATATTTCTCTTTAATCCACATTCGAGATACTACTTTCATTTCCGAAAAAAAAAGTTTATATTTGTTCTACCTCTTCTCGTCTTGATTAATTTTAAAGTTAGGGACTTATTCTTTATGTATAGCACACATGTCATTCAACTCTAGTAAACTAGTTATATTTTGAATCCTAACCACATTATCAAGGACAAATTATCGTGAGGTTTCAGTTGCTCTCTCTCTCTCTCTCTCTCTCTCTCTCTCTCTCTCTCTCTGCACCTGGATCATGTCAAAACCTATCTTTGAAGCTTGGTTTGTTCATCTTTGAAGTAACCTTCAGCTCTTATACACACACAGCCTGCTTTTTTCTATATACTGGGTAACATCCATGTCTGTGTCTTTTTCCAAATATCTCCGTTGTTTATTTTTAATTGGAAAGCTTCTTTTTATATTAACATATGTTAAATATATTAAGCAAATCAATGATGAATTAAAAAAAAAAAATCTATAACAGTACCAGATATTGGTTTAAAATTCTTCGCAATAAATAATAATTCATTGATATTTTTTTTTTTTTTTTTTGAGATTTTTATAATCTAACATAGACCATAGTATGCACGGTACAATTTTCCCCACTGTTAAAACTGTATTGTTCACATAGAGCTCAGATTTTCCAAACGCACTTGTTATATACAGCTTTTACGACCACGATATGCACTTTACAAATATCCAAACTGATTGGAAAAACCTTTTGGTTCATTTTGGATAGAATATCACCGGCAATTTTGGCTGCCCATTAAATAAGTCTGCATGGAGCTGTTTACAAAATAAAGTCCACCAGAGAATTACTAGTAAAAGGTGGTAATTAGGTAGCTACGTTTTGTGTTATCTATGGAGAGGAGTATCACAGTAATCTAAATTATATATTAATATTTTTTCTTCAATAAATAAAAACATCCGGATGCTTCCTAAGGAAGAAAGCAGTTCACGCTTCTCCTTTTAATACTTTTTATTGTCTCCTTATCCAAATACATACACAATTTTTATATTAAACTGCTATATTTATTGGTAGAATTTTTTTTTTTTGTGTGTGAAAAAAAGAGGGATTCTTTTGCGCAGTCGTCATATTGATAACATTTTAAACTTTAAACATTTACACTATTATCTTTTACTATTTCCCTATTTGGATGTAATTTGAAAATATAAGACAACCAGTTAATCTTCAGTTAGTCAGTATGCTAAAATGCTTTTTTTATGAAAATCTCTATAAAATTTGCATAGGTGATCATATGCAAATCTGCTATAAATAACCATATCATAAAAAATAAGACAACTAATTCACCTTCAGTTAGTCAGAATGCTAAAATTCTTTCTATATATTTTCTATAGAAATTTTTTCAAGAAAGTCTCTATGAAATTTGCCTAAGGGATCTATACAAACATCCTATAAATAATGAAATATATATATATATATATATATATATATATATATATACATATATATATATATATATATATATATATATATATATATATATGTATATATATATATATATATATATATATATATATATATACATATATATATATATATATATATATATATATATATATATATATATATATATATATATATATATATATATATATATATATATATATATATATATATATATATATATATATATATATATATATATATATATATGTATATATATATATATATATATATATATATATATATATATATATATATATATATAGACAACTAGTTGATCTTCAGTTAGTCAGAATGCTAAAATGCTTTCTATAGCAATCTTCATAGTAATTTCCATAAGAAATTTTTTATAAAATATCCTATAAATGGCAGAATATAAAAGGAAAACCATAGTATTGGTGCTTCACAGGTACACAGACATATATGTACCCAGTAACTATTGGTAAAGGGTCTTTGATGATTCCCTTTGGTCCCCTTTCGAGCTCAGTTTAATGCCTTTTATTGTACCTTCTTTCCACCTTCATTCCTTCTATTTCGTTATCCACCAGTTAGAGCTAAGCATTAAAAGGCCACATACACTAGCCTATAGTGCTGTACCATATAGACTAGAAATTCATAGATAAATACAATACCACTGATACTCGAAAATGGCTTCAACTTTGTTAAGTATCCATTATTATTATTATTATTAGTATTATTACTAGCCAAGCTACAACCCTAGTTGGAAAAGCAAGATGCTATAAGCCCAAGGGCTCCAACAGGGAAAAATAACCCAGTGAGGAAAGGAAATAAGGAAATAAATAAATGATGAGAGTAAATTAACAACATATTCTAAAAACAGTAACAACGTCAAAACAGATATGTCCTATGTAAATCTATGGGTAGTTATTATAAAATCATAGTAGAACATTATGAGATATTCTATAGATTACAGTGATCACAAAATTGTTCATTCAGTGGTGATATTCACTACCAAGTATTAAAAAAGTAATATATTTTTACGAGGACAAAATGCCAGGCAATATCTTTATAGTACCATCAGGTAATTACATGAACTAAACTAGATAAGAGGGCTGTTAGGATCGGAATTGGAAAAAAGGTACAGTAGTGAGGATTTTGTTTTGGCTGAGCTTTGATATCACTAGATAAAGACTTGAGAGAGAGAGAGAGAGAGAGAGAGAGAGAGAGAGAGAGAGAGAGAGAGAGAGAGAGAGAGATGATATAGAAGTATAAAGAAACTAGTTAGGACTTAATCTTATATTTCTTCTTTTCATTTTCTCTGTGGTTCTTATGCAACTGAGCAACTGTATATATATATATATATATATATATATATATATATATATATATATATATATATATATATATATATATATATATATATATATATATATATATATATATATATATATATATATATATATACATATATATATATATATATATATATATGTATGTATATATATATATATATATATATATATATATATATATATATATATACATATATCATACCTACGAACATAAATGCGACATCAAAAATATTCTTGTTTATATTACATAAAAATGATTATTCCACATGCACAGCAAGGACGCCCTCAGAAGGAGTCCTCTTGTGAAACCGACGGCCCCCAGCTACTAGATACTGGCCATCGTCATAAAGCCAAAGGAAACGTTTCGCATCTCCTAATATACTCTGACCCTCCTAAATTGGCGGAGATCTTCGCCATGGAATAATTCACGTCTGCATACATATTATATTCTCACGCTATCAACCCGTGTCTCATGCATTTATCGTGTGACATTGGCAGCTCCATTCAGTGATGTATGCTTTGAATATGAACATTATTTGAGCTTTTCTAAGCATAAATGATATGATTATTTAATATTCTAGTCATTCATAAGTTAATTTTCTTCTCCTGTTGGTATTAAGGCATTTGATATTCCTAATTTTCCACCCCATACATTACTTTGAGCGTTTTCCAAGCATTCATAACATGATTATTCAATATTCTAGATAATTCTAAGATAATTTTGTTCTGCTATTGATGTCAAGACATTTTGTATTCCTAATGTTCCTCCCCATACCTTACTTTTAACATTTTCCAAGCATTCATAACATGATTATTCAATATTCTAGATAATTCATAAGTTAATTTTGTTCTCCTATTAGTAGTAAAACATTTGATATTCCTAATTTTCTACCCCATACCTTACTTTGAGGTTTTTCCAAGCATCCTTAACATGATTATCCAATATTCTATTCATTCATAACTGGATTTTGTTCTCCTATTGGTATTAAGACATTTGGTATTCATAATTTTCCACTTCATACCTTAAGCATACAAAATAACACCATAACAGATTGGGGCGCACATTTGTTCTTTAGAACTCCTGGTTAAAATAGAGATGAAATTATCCACTTTTTGTTTAAAGCTATATGCTTTTAGAAAGAATATGAAATTGGGCATCCCTATTTGTCTACCTAATACCTTAAGCATACACAATAGCACTATAACAGATTGGGGCACACATTTGTTCTTTAAAACTCCTGGTTAAGACAGAGATGAAATTATCCACATTCCGTTTAAAGCCATGTGCTTAAAGCGAGAAGAAAGTACTTTAATTTTCTATAGAAAAAGTTTAAGATAAAAGTTCTAACGCTCGGATACAAAATTGAAATAAGTTTTTGAAAGTTGGAAAATAATGGGGAAAAAGTAAAAAAATAAAATAGAATAAAAATAAAATGTATAGAAAAAAAAATATCACGGCCGTAGCTGTTACATTTTCTCTCATACACAATTAAAAAAAATCCTAAGGTAACTCTTAAGGTTTACTTTGTATGAATGTAAATTCAGGCTTTGTTTTTTTTTATGATATAGATTAGATTTAGTTTATTAGAAAGCACCTATCTCGTTTTAGAATATGAAAAGTAAATTAGTACGAAATCTCTCTATTCACATCGGATCATGATGCAATATAACCGAAATTCATAAACCAAAACAACTCTGGATGTGAGACTCCGAGACTTTGCATGATATTAAAATAAAGAGGAAGATTTTATGAACTTTAAATAGCTCCAATTATTTTTCTATTCTGGAACACCAGATCGTATTAACGTTGAAAAGCATATCCAAGTAGTGCTGAAGGAAATTAATTAGCATTAATCATTTATTTCTAATTTGGGCTAATTATGTAGACCAAAGAGATGACAGTTGGTGCTTTGTATCAACAATCACTTGAATTATACAAAAATATGCAATAGACAGGATGAATCCAGTGAGACTGGAGATAAATGGGTTATGGAAATTATCTATGATATTGATAGAAAAAAATTGAAATCAGTTTTTATTTGGTGCTAAAATCAGCTGTAAGGTAAACGAAAACATGAACTTTGAAGGTGATATTTCTTTAAGAATAGACATTATAGGCGTACGTGATTATTATTATTATTATTATTATTATTATTATTATTATTATTAGCCAAGCTACAACCCTAGTTGGAAAAGCAAGATGCTATAAGCCCAAGGGCTCCAATTGGGAAAAATAGCCCAGTGAGGAAAGGGAATAAGGAAATAAATAATGAGAATAAATTAACAATATATCATTCTAAAAACAGTAACAACGTCAAAACAGATATGTCCTATATAAACTATTAACGTCAAAACAGATATGTCATATATAAACAATAAAAAGACTCATGTCAGCCTGGTCAACATAAAAACATTTGCTCCAACTTTGAACTTTTGAAGTTCCACTGATTCAACTACCTGATTAGGAGAATATCTTAGAATAATGATTTCCGCAGGTGAATGGTGATTAGGATTTTTAAAAAAGATGTAAGAATTACTAATAAAAAAAGTGAATTAATAACACCAAGATTTATTAAAGTGTGAATTGGAGATATATTCATTCAAAATTGGAAAGGTTCTGTGTCTGGTGTGTAAATATGATTAGTTTGAAGAAAGAAGGGGATAGTATCCAACACAGGGTAAGATTTTAATATTCGGAATATTACCCAAGCTTTAACACATATCAAAGAATCATTATTATTATTATTATTATTATTATTATTATTATTATTATTATTATTATTATTATTATCATTACTACTACTATTATTATTATTTTCATTTTTATTACTATTATTATTATTATTATTATTATTATTATTATTATTATTATTTTCATTTTTATTATTATTATTATTATTATCATTATTTATAATTAATATTATTACTATTATTATTATTATCATTATCATCATTTTCATTTTCATTATTATTATTATTATTATTATTATTATTATTATTATTATCATTATTATTATTATTATTATTATCATCATCAATTATTGATTATAATTAATATTATTACTATTATTAATATTAATATCATTATTATTATTATTATCATTATTATTATTATTATTATTATTATTATTATTATTATTATTATTATTATTATTATTATTATTATTATTAGTATTAGTATTACAAATTTTGAATTGATGAATTTATATCTCGATAAAACTTTTATTCATCATATCCACCTGTCGAAATGTGCACAGGAATATCAATTTGAAATGATAAATACGTAAAAGTTAAACCTTTAAATTAACATATATCCTCAAACTATGATCTTCCCCTTGATAAACATGAATCTTATGCTCGGCAAAATATCTCATCTGTATCTTTGGTATCTCCGTTGACATTTGAGTCTCCCAGGAAACCCACTTATCCTGTTTTGCAACTCTTCCACTTTTTTTTTTTTTTTTTTTTTTTGCAAAAGTTATTGCAGCTGCGACATTTCGCTTTTAGTAATGAAAGGTTGTAAAACAAACTTACATAAAAGACTCGTTTGTTTTGCTAAAAATCAACTAAAGAGAAAAGATGTTAAATCGTGTCGCTGTGTGTGATGTGCATAAGTGGAACAGATTTCTGCGATTAAAGAGGCAAAGGCCACTAAAAAGACTGCCTTACCTTTCTTTTTACTTATACAGAATCCTGCTGTTAAAGAGACAAAGGACACTGAAAAGCCTTTTTTATATATATATACAGAATTCTGCTGTTAAAGAGGCAAAGGACATTACAAAGACTTCTTTTTTTTTTTTTTTTTTTATTTATTTTTTTTTTTGCTGTTAGAGGCAAAGGACACTTCAAAGACTTTTTTTTGTCAGATTTCTGTGGTTAAAGAGGCAAGGGACGCAAAGAAGACTTTCTGTATTTTTTTTATTCCTTTGTTTTTACTGACTTTTGCTGTTGAATAGGCAAAGGACACTAAAAAGACTGTCTGGTGTTTCCTTTTTTGTTTTTAATTTTGTTAACTTTTGATAGTTTTTGTACAATTGAGGCAATGTTTTATCGAAGTGAGATCAGATATATATTTTTTTTCTGATAGAGGATATCAAAAGTTTTCAAAGCTGATATTAATATATTTTAATGTTACACTGGTACGATCCCAATTATTTATATATCGATTTTTCAAATTTAATAATTCTCTTTGTCAGTTATTACGGAGAGTTTATAGATTTATTTTTTTTTCTTTTTTTAGTATCGTCGAATCAATAATGAAAACCGGCTGCATATTGATAATCATAAACTACATATATGCTTTTACTTTATTGATGACACATATTCATAAGTATTACCTCTGCCAACGAAGTTGGAAGGAGGTTATGTTTTGCTTCTAGGCCACAGTTTTCATCGTAGATTATACCATAATTATCAATTCAACTAAACACCAGTATAACGAGCTCTCCTACTACTACTACTACTACTACTACTACTACTACTACTACTACTACTACTACTAATAATAATAATAATAATAATAATAATAATAATAATAATAATAATAATAGTAATAATAATGAGGATACCAGGACTTGTAAAAATTAGTAGAGTAAAAAAAAATGTACAACACATATCTCTGGTTAACTTTCTTAATGATTTAGTGATCTTTCTTACAAATAATGAAACTAAAATAGTTCTTTTTGATACATGCTTAAAATTAAATGATATATTTCATTAAAAAACTAATTATACAAAAAACTTACGAATAAAACTACTTATGCCTGGTGCACAGTTGAGGGCAAGAAAGCCTTGAACAAATTGATTTTTTTCAAATAGTTTTTTTACCATATAAGGTTATTTATTACTTTTACTCTAAAAAAAAACTGCTCAGAGTTTCATTATTAATATTTCACAAATGTTCTCAGAACTTATCTGACGTATCTTTCTTCACTTAATTAAATGTTTAATTAAACCATAGATTTTCCTGATTAAGCCATTGCAGAATATTTTTCACCGTCAAATCTGCCCCATATTACTTTCTTACTATATGATTATAAATCTGTATTGTAAGTCTCATCTACTCTCTCTCTCTCTCTCTCTCTCTCTCTCTCTCTCTCTCTCTCTCTCTTACTAACACCCATCCCTTTAAGTTTTTACTCCACATCTAATACTATTAGCTGAAACATATCAACCTAATGAGAGCTGGATTGGGTACATACATGGCAAATTGTTAATTCACATGTTACAAGATCTCCTCTCTCACAGATATAACGATAAAGATTTATCATTCGGTAAAATGTCTTTACCATAACATTTCTTTTTGGTTGGCAGTATAAATATCCATCTTGAAACCAAGTACTTTAAGTGTTCATAGGGAAATTTGTACAAATCCTTTATTTTTTTATCCTTCTGGACAGCTTTGGGTGCGGGAAATACATCAGAAATATTCTGAACAACAATCTACACTATCTTGTTTTCCATTTCCTTACTTACTTCAATCTAATATCTGCTCATTCAGTATCTTTAGACTTGAATGTTCTCATTTATAGACAATAACTACATTAGTTTTTTGTTCCCAGCATATCAATCACATCATCTTTGATATATTCTTGGACGAATCATCATTGATAATCATTTGTATAGCTTCTCTCTGAAAATTGTCTGCAGAGTAAAGGAAGCCAATATACATTGCCTATTTACTACAAACAGTTTTTGTATTATCTCTATACGCAGCACTATATAAGTGTCTTCACATTTGCACTAAAAGATTCTTTTCTCTGCTCGGGAACACCCATTCTACATATATCATAGTTATTATATATCACAAATTTCTTACTTTTCAATTTTTAAAACAAAATATTTGGAATTTTATCTTGAATGTTATCTACTTCTATGAAAATGTTTATATTTGTAGAATTGTAAAATCTACTGACCTTGGTTCATTCATTTTTATTTATATTACTGATCATCAAAGGCTCTTAGATATTCCTGGTTCTTACGCTGTTCAAATTCAAAGTTGGAGCAAATGTTTTTATGTTGACCAGGCTGACATGAGTCTTTTTATTGTTTATATATGACATATCTGTTTTTGACGTTGTTAATAGTATATATAGGACATATCTGTTTTGACGTTGTTACTGTTTTAAGAATGATATATTGTTAATCTATTCTCATCATTTATTTATTTCCTTATTTCCTTTCTTCACTGGGCTATTTTTCCCTGTTGGAGCCCTTGGCCTTATAGCATCTTGCTTTTCCAACTAGGGTTGTAGCTTGAATAATAATAATAATAATAATAATAATAATAATAATAATAACATTGGTGTCATATTTGCTGTCTTATGATTAGTTAGGATAAGCCTATTTCATGTAACCGAAATACTAATCGTTTTCTTGCTGTTTTCGTACCAGAGCAAAAGCGACTACACTACCCTTCAAGTTGATATTTTTTATCTTCTTTGGCAAACCTGCCCTTTTAGTAATTTCTTCGAATAACCTGGAACTATTGGCGTCATTTCCCTTGGGAAAACTACCTACCAGCTGTATTTCGTCGTTAGCTAGCTTACAAATTTAACCATACTCCCTCTTGGCAGATTTTTTTCACTGCTGTTATTTGTCTTAAAATCCTTTGAATACAACATTATTGATATAATTTTTTTAGGAAACCTAAAATTAATCTGGATTATTAACAACAGCATCATTGTATTTCACTAATAAATAAACGAGCCCTGTTTGTTATCATAACAACTGTTGTGATTACAGAAGATCTTGCGTGTTTATGCGATCCTCTCCCAGAGAGAGAGAGAGAGAGAGAGAGAGAGAGAGAGAGGAGAGAGAGAGAGAGAGAGAGAGAGAGAGAGAGAAATATTTCCAGTTAGACGGGAGTAATATACCTAAATCACGGAAGCAGTAATGGAGATAAATGATTGATAATGTCAGGTGCAACAACCTTGTGATCCGGACTTATGCCTCAAGGAAGAGAGAGAGAGAGAGAGAGAGAGAGAGAGAGAGAGAGAGAGAGAGAGAGAGAGAGAGAGAGAGAGAGAGAGAGAGAGAGAGAGAGAAATTATCCAATACCAAATCAAAGGGCACTTTCAACTATCGTATATTTTTGCAGAAAAATATTAAAATACATAACGGAGAGAGAGAGAGAGAGAGAGAGAGAGAGAGAGAGAGAGAGAGAGAGAGAGAGAGAGAGAGAGAGAGAGAGATTATCCAATACCAAATCAAAGGGCAGTTTCAACTATGGTACATTTTTGCTTGAAAATGTTAAAATATATAACGGAAAACTTCTTTAATCACTATCCAATGATTATAGCAATTATTAGAATAAAATACACTTATTGCGATGTATGTTTATAGTGCAGTAACACTAACTGCCAGATTTTGAGCAAATATGTTCAATGTTTATTAGTGGAGGAATTATTCTTTATGATTCATTGAAGAGGAACGATTATTTAAATACACACAAACACACACGTATATATATATATATATATATATATATATATATATATATATATATATATATATATATATATATATACATTTATGTATATGTATGTGCATATGTATATATATATATATATATATATATATATATATATATATATATATATATATATGTATATATATACATTTATGTATATGTATATATATATATATATATATATATATATATATATATATATTTATATATAAAATATATATATATATATATATATATATATTTATATAAATATATATATATATATATATATATATATACATTAATGTATATGTATATATACATATATATATAAAATATATATATATATATATATATATATATATATATATATATATATATATATATATATATATAGCCTATACATATATATATATATATATATATATATATGTATATATATATATATATATATATATATATATATATATATATATATATATAGCCTATACATATATATGTATATATATATATATATATATATATATATATATATATATATATATATATATACGTAAAATTTATCCAAAACCTTGATGCTCAGAGGCTAAAATAAGACATTTTGAATCACAGACATACTATGTGAATCCTCGTTGATTCTGCGTTTTTCTTTTTCGTCAAGGGGACTAAAGTAGTGATATATGTAACACAATATGTAGCTGACAGAAAGACTGCAAAGATATATAGAAGCATTTATAGAACAAATTAACAGTACTGTTTTTAGAAAGATTTATTGTTAACTTGTTCTCATCATTTATTTATTTTCTTATTTCCTTTCCTCACTGGGCTATTTTTCCCTATTGGGCCCTTTGGCTTATAGCATCTTGCTTTTCCAACTAGGGTTGTAGCTTGGTTAATAATAATAATAATAATAATAATAATAATAATAATAATAATAATAATAATAATAATAATGATAATGATAAACGTCTCCATCTTCGTTTGAGGACAACTTTGTCATCTGTATTGGTAGAGCCCTCATCCCATTTAGCGGACAAAAGGGTCTTCACGTAAAGAGAGCTCAGATGTTCCAAGTTCTTTGGAAGAAAATATCACCAATGTCTTTCTATTAGTCCAGTTAATACTTTTAAGTGCATATCCATGTAAATTTACAGTTTACTGCTCATTACGAACCGTAAATTCTGAGTAATTTCTCAATGTCCATTTGTCAAAGACGTTATCAAAATTCTTAATAATAGATTAATGCATATAGACATAGTTTATCAAATAGATAGAAGAGTTCAGTAATGAGTTGTCATATATGTATGTATATATAACTGGGGCCTCATACACTTTGTATAAATTATTTGAGTGGTAGCTGTTACAAGAAATGAATGGAAACAGCAGGAAATTGGTTTTTGAATGCATGAATATATTTCAAAAAAGGGTTGCACAGTTAAAGAACAGTTTGAATATGTGGAGGAAAGGGAAGTTAATAAGTGTAGAATTTGAAATAAAATTTGGGAGGGAAATATTTACAATTGCTGTCCTAGGAATGTTAGATAGTTTACCGGATATAATATGAATTAGAGCTGGTAATGTCAGTTAGGTTGAATTAATCTAATTGATTTAATATGCTGGACAGTGGTACCTAATGTGGCAGAAGCGATGAAACGATAAATGTAATTGGGCACCAAGTCACCGAGACGTAATGCATGGAATATCGGCGCACAAGCTTCTGGCAGAGTGTCTGTTTGTTTTTAATAAATGCACATGATATAGATTGATTAAAAGTCAATATAAAATAACTGAGAGTTTTATGAGAATTCAGGTACACACATACACACACACACACACACACACACACATATATATATATATATATATATATATATATATACATATATATATATATATATATATATATATATATGTATATATATATATATATATATATATATGAATATATATTATATATATATATATATATATATATATATATATATATAAAGTATATATATATATATATATATATATATGTATATATATATATATATCTATATATATATATATATATATACATATATATATATATATATATATATATATATATATATATATATATATATACATATATTTATACACATATATATATATATTTATTTATTTATCTATTTAGTTATATATATATATATATATATATATATATATATATATATATATATATACATATATTTATACACATATATATATATATTTATTTATTTATCTATTTATATATATATATATATATATATATATATATATATATATATATATATATATATAATTTCATTTCATTACCATCGACAAACGCACTAGGCTTTGCCAAAATGTTGTTGACTCAACCGAAGGCCATATCCAATAGATGATGCTTTATATGAAATTATGATCCTTTCTATATCACCTAAGAAACATTTCCTGAACATCATGAGATATTTTGTATATTATTCAAAATTTTATGTAGCTGTAGGTTCAGAAGATTTAGTAGCTCATTTTATAAATCTTATAAGGTATTCTGTAATTTTGAACATATTCTTATATCACTTAAGAAATATTTCCTGGACTTTGTTAGCTATTTTGCATAATCTTTAAAGGTATTTTGAGCTCACGTTAATAAATAATATTTTGGATAAATAATGAAATGTACGAAGTAAAGCTGCATGCAATTTCACGAAGGCAAACTATTGCAAAAAGTTTAACAGAAGAAAAGAAACCTAGCTAACGGTGCAGAGAAAAGTATTTCTTTCGTAATGGCTACTCACTGCTTATTATTATTATTATTATTATTATTATTATTATTATTATTATTATTATTATTATTATTATTATTATTATTAAATGCTAAGCTACAACCCTAGTTGGAAAAGCAGGATGCTATAAGCACAGGGGCCCCAACAGGGAAAATAGCTCAGTGAGGAAAGGAAACAAGGAAAAATAAAATATTTTAAGAATAGTAATAACATCAAAATAAATATTTCCTAAATAAACAATAAAAACTTCAACAAAACAAGAGGAAGAGAAACTAAACAGAAGAGTGTGCCCGATTGTACCCTCAAGCAAGAGAACTCTAACCCAAGACAGTGGAAGACCATGGTACAGAGGCTATAGCACTACCCAAGACTAGAGAACAATGGTTTGATTTTGGAGTGTCCTTCTCCTAGAAGAGCTGCTTACACTAGCTAAAGAGTCTCTTCTACCCTTACCAAGAGGAAAGTAGCCACTGAGCAATTACATTGCCGTAGTTGACCCCTTGGGTGAAGAAGAATTGTTTCATAATGGAATCCTTTTTGTCGTTCTAGTACTTATGGAGCAATATACATTTTTTATTATTGTTAAACACAATCTATATTAGATATAAGACGCAAGAAAAAAATTTTTTTTAGTATGGGGTACTAACAGGTTATTCTTTTATTTATAGAATAATTTTACTCGTACTAGTACTTATGAAGCAATATACATTTTTTATTATTATTAAACACAATCTATATTAGATGTAAGACGCTAGAAAAATATTTCTTTCGTATTGGCTACCCAAAGCTTATTCTTTTATTTATAGAACAATTTTACTCGTACCAGTACTTATGAAGCAATATACAATTCTATGTTATAAGAAGTTAGTACGTTCTACCTTAGGGTTACATGACAAAAATCTATAAAACGTCAACTTGTAAGGGGAGAATAATCTTATGGGCTATGATTGGTCTCGTAATTTTCCTTTGCTGTAACATTCATGTTTCTTTTTTCTTTTTTTCTTGGTCGGATATCGGGCATAGATCTGATGTTATAACCTTAACTATATTTCTTTGCCTTTTGAATATTCTATGTAAGGGCCCTAGAATAACAAGTTTGTTTGCTTCCCCTTCATCATTCTTTTATGTGAAGACTATACACTCTGGACCAGTGAAGTTGCAATCAATGTAATGCAAGGACCCTGTTGAAGTTACGTTCCATCGATTGCAATCATAAGTGACGAAGAAGCGTATGTGATTCTCTGTTTGCTACGACTGGTTTAAAAAAAATAATAATGAAAATAAAAATAAAACATGCATCACTACGTAAAAGTGTGTTGAAGTCACGTCCCATCGATTGCAATAAGTGACGAAGAAGAGTATGTGATTCTCAGTTTGCTACGACTGGTAAAAAAAAAAAAAAACATGCATCATTACCTATTAGTGTCTGTTATGAATAGAGATTCCAGGTTTATGAATTAAAAAGTAATATTTTTACACGGAGCATTATTCCCCAAAGTACATATACGCGCTTATTCAGAGGCCGTATTGGATATGATCCCATACCAATTAAATTTGTAAAAGGAGGGTTCGTCTACATAACACTAGTGAGAATAGCATTGATAAAGTAAAGAATATCTTTCCCACCAAGAGCTAGAAAGGTTACCAAGAATTGTTACATTAAAGTTGATTTTTCATATGGGAATACACATGTTTCAGATCCATACTACAAAAATGTATATATAAAAAGTATACATAATTTCTTTAGTATGTAGTTCATAGTCATAACTGCCCAATATCGAGTATTTGACGCATATGTTATACACATGTAGCATCACATTTTTCTTGGTGATTTGTGGTGTACCATTAAAATTAATTAACAAATAGTAAAATCAGTTATTGCATATTTTGTCTTTACTTTCAATTCGCTTAAATATGAATGCATTTTACAAATTCGAGATTTCTTTTTTAATATTTCAATTCATTTAAACATATGTTAATGTAATTTGCAATAGTAAAACACGCAATCATATGGAATACATAAAAAAACATTATGTATGTTGTATAAGATTTTTCATAACTCTGACCATCCTTTGCATTCAGATCTCCCTGGACAATTCTATCCTGTTCGTAATACTAGACAGGCAGTTAATTCTAATAGCCAGGCCTTCTCCATCATGAGGCTGAATACTACACAGTATTTTAGAAGTTTTATTCCAGCTGTTACCAAGTTGTGGAATGATCTTCCTAATAGGGTAGTTGAATCAGTAGAACTTCTAAAGTTCAAAGTTGGAGCAAATGTTTTTATGTTGACCAGGGTGACATGAGTCTTTTTATTGTTTATATATGACATATCTGTTTTTGACACTGTTACTATTTTTAGAGTGATTTATTGTTAATTTATTCTCATCATTTATTTATTTCCTTATGTCCTTTCCTCACTGGGCTAGTTTTCCCTATTGGAGCCCTTGGGCTAATAGCATCTTGTTTTTCCAACTAAGGTTGTAGCTTGGCTAGTAATGATAATAATAGTAATAATATAAACAATCCTCAGTGCAACAATTCATTAATCAAATACTCATCTTACTAAGAAACGTGTTATCCACTAATGCGCATGCGTGCTTTTCAAAAATAAAATTTGAAAAGTAAATCGTTTAAAATAGGTTAGAAAGACTAAATAACTTATTCTGACTCTTATTTTTCATTCATATTAACCATTTTATCATATTTATATTTACGTCATTGCTTTTTTCAAGTCGAGAAATTAACCAACATTAAGGAAAGCCTTACGACATATTTGGCAGCTGTTTTTCAGCGTTACAAATTCAACCAATATAAAGGAAGGTCTTACGACATATTTGGCAGCTGTTTTTCAGGATTACAAATGCAACCAATATAAAGGAAGGCCGTACGACATATTTGGCAGCTGTTTTTTCAGTGTTACAAATGCAACCAATATAAAGGAAGGCCTTACAACTTATTAGGCAGCTGTTTTTCAGCGTTACAAATGCAATCAATATAAAGGAAGGCCTTACGACATATTTGGCAGCTGTTTTTCAGCGTTACAAATGCAACCAACGTAAAGAAAGGCTTTACGACATATTTGGCAGCTGTTTTTCAGCGTTACAAATGCAACCAATATAAAGGAAGGCCGTATGACATATTTGGCAGCTGTTTTTTCAGTGTTACAAATGCAACCAATATAAAGGAAGGCCTTACAACTTATTTGGCAGCTGTTTTTCAGCGTTACAAATGCAACCAATATAAAGGAAGGCCTTACGACTTATTTGGCAGCTGTGTCTTGCTGTTTTTCCGCGTTACAAATGCAACCAACATAAAGGAAGGCCTTACGACATATTTGGCAGCTGTTTTTCAGCGTTACAAATGCAACCAATATAAAGGAAGGCCTTACGACATATTTGGCAACTGTTTTTCAGCATTACAAATGCAACCAAATTAAAGAAAGGCTTTACGACATATTTGGCAGCTGTTTTTAAGCGTTACAAATGCAACGAATATAAAGGAAGGCCTTGCACCATATTTAGCAGCTGTTTTTCAGCGTTACAAATGCAACCAACGTAAAGAAAGGCTTCACGACATATTTGGCAGCTGTTTTTCAGCGTTACAAATGCAACCAATATAAAGGAAAGCCTTACAACATATTTGGCAGCTGTTTTTCACCGTTACAAATGCAACCAACATAAAATAAGGCTTTACGACATATTTGGCAGCTGTTTTTCAGCGTTACAAATTGCATCCAATATAAAGGAAGGTCTTACGACATATTTGGCAGCTGTTTTTCAGGATTACAAATGCAACCAATATAAAGGAAGGCCGTACGACATATTTGGCAGCTGTTTTTTCAGTGTTACAAATGCAACCAATATAAAGGAAGGCCTTACGACTTATTTGGCAGCTGTTTTTCAGCGTTACAAATGCAACCAATATAAAGGAAGGCCTTACGACATATTTGGCAGCTGTGTCTTGCTGTTTTTCAGCGTTACAAATGCAACCAACATAAAGGAAGGCCTTATGACATATTTTGCAGGTGTTTTTCAGCTTTACAAATGCAACCAATATAAAGGAAGGCCTTACGACATATTTGGCAGCTGTTTTTCAGCGTTACAAATGCAACCAAATTAAAGAAAGGCTTTACGACATATTTGGCAGCTGTTTTTAAGCATTACAAATGCAACGAATATAAAGGAAGGCCTTGCGACATATTTGGCAGCTGTTTTTCAGCATTACAAATGCAACCAACGTAAAGAAAGGCTTCACGACATATTTGGCAGCTGTTTTTCAGTGTTACAAATGCAACCAATATAAAGGAAGGCCTTACAACATATTTGGCAGCTGTTTTTCAGCGTTACAAATGCAACCAACGTAAAGAAAGGCTTTACGACATATTTGGCAGCTGTTTTTCAGCGTTACAAATGCAACCAATATAAAGGAAGGCCTTACGACATATTTGGCAGCTGTTTTTCAGCGTTACAAATGCAACCAATATAAAGGAAGGCCTTACGACATATTTGGCAGCTGTTTTTTGCTGTTTTTCAGCGTTACAAATGCAACCAACGTAAAGGAAGGCCTTACGACATATTTGGCAGCTGTTTTTCAGCGTTACAAATGCAACCAATATAAAGGAAGGACTTACGACATATTTGGCAGCTGTTTTTTGCTGTTTTTCAGCGTTACAAATGCAATCAACGTAAAGGAAGGCCTTACGACATATTTGGCAGCTGTTTTTCAGCGTTACAAATGCAACCAATGTAAAGGAAGGCCTTACGACATATTTGGCAGCTGTTTTTCAGCGCTACAAATGCAACCAACGTAAAGGAAGGCCTTACGACATATTTGGCAGCTGTTTTTTAGCGCTACAAATGCAACCAACGTAAAGGAAGGCCTTACGACATATTTGGCAGCTGTTTTTTCAGTGCTACAAATGCAACCAACGTAAAGGAAGGCCTTACGACATATTTGGCAGCTGTATTTTCAGTGCTACAAATGCAACCAACGTAAAGGAAAGCCTTACGACATATTTGGCAGCTGTTTTTTAGTGTTACAAATGCAACCAACATAAAGGAAGGCCTTACGACATATTTGGCAGCTGTTTTTCAGTATTACAAATGCAACCAACATAAAGGAAGGCCTTACAACATATTTGGCAGCTGTTTTTCAGTGTTATCATCTCTCGACTTTAGTTACAAATAGGTCTCGTTGAGCATAGAACTCTCACGATGAAGTATTGGAGTTGAATCCTCAGATTACAAAGTGTTGAGTATCCAATTCTTCAAAAAGATCCTTTTCAATATTGACTTTGTTATTTAGAAACCTTCGGTACTTAAAGATTTTTTTTTCTTTTTTTTTCTTCTTTTTTTTTTGGTCATGATTGATGACTGGATTTCGTTTATTTGCGCCTGCAATAAGGAATAGGGTGTGGAAAAGTTTAAGAGTCAAATGTCTAGTATATCAGTAGGGTGACCACCTCTTTATTTGTGATGTTGAATATATGACAATACTTCTTGCTTTTCTTTATCAGCTAGTTTTAAATCAAATTCAGAACCAGGTCGTTAATTTCGTTGAAAGCCTGCATTAGGGCATTTCTTCCGAATATGAGAAATGTGTAACATTCTTATGAAAACCAAACCAGCTTGTAAATATAATTTTACGGTCTCACCTCAGGTGAAACTCGGGTTCTTTCTTACAGAGCTAACTAATTTTGATAAACGATCGTTCAGTATGTCAGCTTCCAGTTAACGACTCTTAAACTATAATATTTCTACATAACCAATTTCTTAGTTTACACTCGGGCACACTGTACTGTCTTATTTCTCTTTCTCATGGTTTGTTAATTTCTTTTAGTTTATATAGCATATCTTTATCTTCATGTTATTACTGATCTTAAAATATTTTAGTTTTCGTCCTTTCCTTTCCTCACTTGGCTATTTTCCCTGTTGGGTCCCCTGGCCTTATAGCATCCTGCTTTTCCAACTAGGGCTGTAGCCTAGCAAGTAATAATAATAATAATAATAATAATAATAATAATAATAATAATAATAATAATAATAATAATAACCATTGAGTCACTGCTTATCATTCTCCAACTACTAAAGGATCTTTTGTTCTTTTCCTCAAGTAAAAGTTCATAAAATAAATGGCACTAAGATTTTTTTTTTTTTTTTTTGTTTGCTTGGATTGACGAAAACTTCTAAAGACATCAACATATCATCTACTGTTATATATCTTGACACATCCAAATAGGCGATAATGTTTGCTGTACACACAGCCTCTGCTTGGAATTTTGGAAATTCAGATTATTCCATCTTCGGCTACGAGAATATCTATATTTATATTTCATGTTTCAAACGTTATATTTTATGAAAGCAATTCCTTTTGAGGCTAAAACGTCCTTTTCTTATATTTGTGTAAGTGCATCCGGTCGCTTATGCAACACTTTTCTTGTCAGCGTAAATAAATAATACTTTTTTTCTTCAAGAATTTGAGTTAACAATATTTATCGAAGTATCCCATCAACTTCAGGTGAACCATTTTCTTTCATTAGTAGCCCATTTTCTTTCATCATGACTGAATATAATGAATGTAGAAGGTTTCTTTCGGTTGTGTCTATTTATCACATTTCTTTTGTATGCTCGTTTATATATTTATAATCCTCAATGCATGGTTATACCGAACGATGCAAAAAGTGTCAGAGACTGTAACTAAAAATGAAAATTTGACCAAGAAAATACGAAGAAAGGGATGTATTTTAGTATAGTAGTTCTGACTTACTTTGTGTGTGGACATTTGGTAGCCTACAAATAATAATAATAATTATTATTATTATTATTATTATTATTATTATTATTATTATTATTATTATTATTATTATTATTATTATTATTACTCTCTAAGCTAAAACCCTAGCTGGTAAAGCAGGATGCTATAAGCCCAGCGGCTCCAGCAGGGAAAATAGCTCAGTGAGGAAAAGAAACAAGGAAAAATTAAATATTTTAAGAAGAGTAACAACATCAAAATAAATATCGCCTATATAAACTATAAAAACTATACCAAAAGAAGAGGAATAGAAATAAGATAGAATAGTGTACCCTCAAGCAAGAGAACCCTAACCCAAGACAGTGGAAGACCATGGTATATACTGTTTTCGTATATCTTTCGTGATTTGAGGTAAGGAGCTCACAAAAGCTTAGTAAATAACCCCGCCATACGATAGGATGACCTTACAGTCCTCAGTGTTGAGGGAACTTATCACTTATGCATTCTACAATATATTCAACTGATCACTAAAAAAATGAAGCAATTATTTCTTTTTCTTCTGCTCGTTTATATGTTTACATAATAACAATGATGTTATACTTATGGTGAATGATGAATGAAATATCAAAGACGACAACTTATTGTGCCTGAAATGTAAAATGTGGCCAGAGAGTTAGCAGACGAGAACATGTTAGAGCTATGTCTCACTCATGTCTAGGCATTTGGTATATGTAAAAGTTGGAAGACCCAGGCCTACATGGCTGAGGGCTATGAAAGGCGAAGTAGAGGAGATGATGAATGGAGAAGTATTGATTTAAAAGCTCAAGATACAGATGACTGGCGAAATCTAAGCGAGGCCCTTTCTCCTCTAAAAGTATTAAGAAGACATTTCTAAAATTATAAGAACTTATTTATGAACAGTGGCAATCTTTATCATTATGGCCAATATACTCGTAAAAAAATCGTATAAAAATTAGGATTGATAAAAAAATCTATTGTTCAATAAAAATAAATAACAAAAT
>NC_090740.1:113786932-113807853 GCF_036898095.1 Palaemon carinicauda | reverse complement strand
GAGTTCATATTTCCATTACTTATAGGTTGTTGTCACTGATACCTAATCTCTCTCTCTCTCTCTCTCTCTCTCTCTCTCTCTCTCAGACACAAACACATTCTTTTTTGTAAAATGATTAAGCAACAGAAAAAAGATAAGTACACACACACTCTCTCTCTCTCTCTCTCTCTCTCTCTCTCTCTCAGAAAACGAACACATTCTTTTCTGTAAATGATAAAACTACAGAAAAAAAGGTAAATTCTCTCTCTCTCTCTCTCTCTCTCTCTCTCTCTCTCTCTCTCTCTCTCAGACACAAACATATTCTTTTATGTAAATTGATTAAACAACAGAAATAAGAATAAGTATCAACCTCAGTGTGTAATTTCCTCACTCTCTTATTTTGCAGATAATCCTTTCCTGACGAAGTGATGGATATTTCGAAACTCCCTTCTTCAGGAACTTCCGTGAGGATGACCTTGCTTCTTCTGTTTCTCCTTCAAGGTTCGGTGACTCACGTTGCTGCTCATATCCTATTAGCTGTTACGACAATAGGTAAGTGAAAGTCTTTGTTTTTTATATTATGCATTAGTGAAAGTCTTTTTTTCATATTACTCATTAGTGAAAGTCTTATTTTCACATTACTCATTAGTTTAAGTCTATTTTTCATATTACTCATTAGTGAAAGTCTTTTTTCATATTACTCATTTTTGAGAGTCTTTTTTCATATTGCTCATTAGTGAAAGTCTTATTTTCATATTACTCATTAGTGTAAGTCTTTTTTCACATTTCTAATTAATGAAAGTCTTTTTTTCATATTACTCATTAGTGAAAGTCTTTTTTTCATATTACTCATTAGGGAAAGTCTTTTTTTCATATTACTCATAAGTGAAAGTCTTTTTTTCATATTACTCATTAGGAAAGTCTTTTTGTAAAGTCTTTTTTATATTACTCATTAGTGGAAGTCTTTTTTCCATATTACTCATTAGTGAAAGTCTCATTTTCATATCACTCATTAGTGAAAGTCTTTTTTTCACATTACTCATTAATGAAAGTCTTTTTTTTTCATATCACTCATTCACGGATACTCAGAGATGTTTCCATTCCTCAGTTTTTCAAATATTTGGGCAATGATGTGTTGGTGGAATACACTGATTAAATATTAATAAGGATATAGATATGAATTTAGGAAAAATGTCTACAAAGTGTACCAATACGGTCTCCTATCTAGAATTTATTAATAAATAAAGACTTCGAAGTACAATTATGAAAAAAAATGTCTTTAAAGTCTACGAATACGGTTGATAATCCAACACATTTTGTAAAGGTTAAACAGCTTTATTAATCTATAATTTAGAATTTATTAATTAATAAAGACAAAAAAAAAAAACAAATAGGAAAGAAATGTCTTCAAAGTCTACCAATATGGCTCACAATCCATTTCAAATTGTAAACGATAAACAGCTTTATTGGTCTGTTATCTCAAATTTATTAAACAATTAAGACAAAGTAAAATTAAAAAAAAAAAAAAAGTGTTTTTAAAGTCTACCAATACAGCGAATAATTCATTTCAAATTGCAAACGCTAAACAGCTATATTAGGTCTTCAAATTGAGAGAGAGAGAGAGAGAGAGAGAGAGAGAGAGAGAGAGAGAGAGAGAGGATAAGTAACTAATCTCGTAAGGTGTAGTTACCTGTCAGAATAATGGCTGAAACATTCCAGGCAAACCTGGAATCAGATGTCACAACATTCACGTTCCATTAACCTTCCGGAGTTTCGATAGAATGAAAAATCCCGAGAGCTTTCTCTCTCCACTTCTTATTACTTCAGTGAAAACGACCTATACATAATGGTAATACGAACTCAATAATATTTGGATTAAAGTAAATACTTGTAAGAAGAGATTTACCAAGGGAATCTTAACTAAAAAAAAAGAAAACAAATATGCGGAGGAGCGATAATAATCTAACATTATTGCAAGCTAGAGAGAGAGAGAGAGAGAGAGAGAGAGAGAGAGAGAGATGAATACAAACATATATTCATATATATATATATGTATATATATATATATATATATGTATATAACTATATATAAATATATATATATATATATATATGTGTGTGTATATATATATATATATATATACATATATACATATATATATGTATATATATATATATATATGTATGTATTTATATATATACATATGTATATATATATATATACATATGTATATATTTATATATGTATATATATACATATGTAAATATATATATCTATATATATACATATGTAAATATATATATATATATATATATATGTACTGTATATATATACATATGTATATATATATATATATATATATGGTATGCATCGTGTGTGGTCTATATTCGTTCACTCGCTAGTTAAAAAAATATCATGAATTTGACTTAAATAACATTTCCAGAATCCTGATACTAAGAACAGAAAGGTACCCTAAATATTATTTGATTTAAGAACTATGAAGAGGTATGGGGCTAATGACCATTTTCTTTATCATTCAATTAAACAAAGAAATATAAGTTACCACAGATCACCATGTGGTACCTTTGAAGCTGTTGTTGTTGTTGTTGTTGTTGTTGTTGAAGATTGCCTGGCCCTTTTGGCCAGACACGGGCTCTTGCAATCTTGCAGCCCGTAGGTGTTTTGGTAGGATTTATTGGGATAGGTAGTTGGGATGGGGGATCTTCTGCAACTTTTATTTTAGGATATTGGGATAGGTTTTGGGTTGTGATGGGTTGTTTTGAGAAGGAAGTAGGTGACTGTGGGAAGGGGATACCTTCCCAAGAGCCCACTGGCTTCAGTCTTAGTTAGAGAAAAAGAATTATAGTAGTAAGTCCTGATAAGTAGGAGAGCTCGGGAAGGAGTTGAAAAGTTTTAGTTGGAGATATTGGTATGGGTAAAGTAAAAAAAACTTCATAGTGGTTTAAGCTTAAGTTGTGAGGTGGAGGGATAGTGTGAGATTTCAGCTAAGTAAGAGAGAGCTGAAAGGAGAGAGTTGTAGCAGCTTGAGTAGTAGAATAATATCAGGATATTAACGTGTGGTTCTGTTCCTACTTTAATTGGATAATTACGGAATGTCAGTTATAAATTGGTTCGCCTCGTGTTTATTCCCCATTAATGATATGAAAGTGATAAGATATGGAATGAGGTAATTAGGGGTACCACAGGAGTTAGAAAACTATCAGATAAGATCCAAGAAAGTAGATTGAGGTGGTATGGTCATGTCATGAGAAGAGATGAACGGTATATTGGGATTAGAGTTATGGAAATGGAGGTACAGGGAGCGAGAAGGAGAGGGAGACCAAAGCGAAGGTGGATGGACTGTATCAAGGATGACCTTCGATCAAAGGGATTAACCGGTGATGAGGTGTGGGACAGAGGTAGATGGAGAAAGCTGACCAGAAACATCGACCCCACATAGAAGTGGGAAAAGATGTAGTCAAAGAAGAAGAAGAAGAATGATATGAAAGGCTAAAATGACCATCAAAGAATAGAACATTCATGCTTTGTAATGCGAGACTAATCAAAGGCCAATCTTGAATTGCAGGGGCAAGGTAGTGACGAGCCCTAGAGACTGACCATTTATACCATTAGCTCTCAAGCCCCATCTCCATCCAAGCTATGGCCAGGGAAGACCAGGTAATGGCTGCTTTTGTCTCAGCAGGCAGACCTATAGGCTCCCCAAAACTCCCCATTCTTAGGTCACAAGAATGATGAGGTTCTAGACACTACAAGAAACTATCGAGCTTGGGCGGGACTCGAAGCTCTATTTGTCAAATCACCAGGCAGAGACGTGTCCAATAGGCCAGCACAACCCCAATATAACATTTTTGAATTAATTCTAATGAAAAAAACACAGGGAATGAAAACTTATAAAATTTCTAAGGGGTAAAAATTTTCTATCTTGTCTCTATATAGAGTTCATTTTATTAACACAGAATCCAACTGACTTTAAAATCAGCCATCCTTGGTTATAAAAGAGATTTTCTTTTAATCTAAATTTTGGTCAGAACAATTATCTCTGTCATGTGTAAGTTAAAAAAATTAAAGGAGAAATATTCATGAAAGGAACACACAAAAATTAAAAGCCCTCAATTCTGAGCTTGGATATAGCTATATTGGTTATAATTCTCCTAATTTTATAATTGCAACTTAAATTCATAGATATTCCTATTGAAGTTACACCTGCAATATCAAGTCTAATGTATATTTTGAGAGAAGGTTGATATGGCTACATTTAAACAAGACATAGTTCTAAGTGCTCAAGCATGATGAAAAGATAGATTAAATGAAAGAATATCATCTGTAGCTTTTCTTTAACACATATCCTCTTGTTCAAAAATTTAAAAAAGTACATGGAAGTCCTGTGTTTTATGTGGTTTTTATCTTGATAAAAAATTTAAAAAAGTACATGGAAGTCCTGTGCTTTTATGTAGTTTTTATAACATACAATATAATAAGAAAAGTTATAAAATTTATTCTGTAATCATTCGCATATGAAATAGTCAAACTACTGTTCATAGCCCGTGCATGAAAAGGAATAATTGAAACTTTCCAACAGTTAAAACTCCTTCTCTATTACCTAAGAATTTTTCCACCGGAACCTTTTCACGGTCAGTCAGCATGAATACCACGTTTTAGGAGGCAGAAAAGTCCTTCCTCTCGAGCGCCATGGAATTGGAATTGGAATTGAAGGTTGCCTCTAAACAGAAACAACTAAAGCTGGAATCGTCAGGATTAGTTTAGAGAGAAAGAGTTGAAAGAATGAGAAAAGTATGAAATAGGTAAAAAGTGTCCATTTGTGTCATTTCGTTTATTAAACGATTACAGGTGATTTAAGGAAATCTTTTGGTCAGTTATCTGTATTTTTTTATTATTATAAAACAAAGAAATCAAATCTATATATATATATATATATATATATATATATCTGGATGAATTACTCTATTTTTTGCAAGTTCTTCTGTTATTTTATAGTAGTAAGAAAATCTTAAAAATAACTTTATTAGCCATATTGTCCTCTTTTGGTCAGATATTCTGATTTTTGTTATCATAAAATAAATACTTTAAATCAACATATGCATCTGGATATATTAATCTTAAATCCGTCGGAAAAAAAAATTCAAGTTTTTCTGTTATTCTATAGTAGTAGGAAAATATTAAAAATAACTTAATAAGCCATATTATCCCCTTTTGGACAGATATTAAGAATTTTGTGATGACTACAAAACAAAGCAATCAAATCGATATATGCATCTGGATAAAATACTCCTAAATTATCGGAGGACTTTTTTCAAGTTTTTCTGTTATATTAATAGTAGTAAGATTACTTCTGATCTATGAAAGACATTTTCTTTACTAAATCTGGGATTCGAAAGCTAAACTGAAAAATTATTTTAATAGTAGTAAGATCATTTCGGATCTATGAAAGACATTTTCTTTACTAAAACATGAATTCGAAAGCTAAACTGACAAATTATTTCAATAGTAGTAAGATCATTTCTGATCTATGAAAGAAATTTTCTTTACCAGAATATGAATTCGAAAGCTAAACTGATAAACTTTTTTATAGTAGTAAGATAATTTATGATCTATGAAAAAAAATTTTCATTACTAAAATAGGAATTCGAAAGCTAAACTGACATTTATTTTAATAGTAGTAAGATCATTTCTGATCTATAAAAGACAATTTCTTTACTAAAACATGACAAATAGAATGATGTAAAAGGAAAATAGGCAGTGGATGTAATATATATTGCACATCACTTGAGACATCACAATGGGATAAGAACTGTTGTCTTTTTCTAAGGAATTGAACTTATATGATGTTGGCTCTCTCGTCAGTGATATCACTTGGATCTTTTGAGACAATAAGGAAGTACTTCAACTCATTCAACAGCCACACCATATGAAAAGTTTGTTATTATTCTGCCCGTCATTGAGTATGTCCATAAAAATATCAACATTTATTTCCTTGTTTCCTTTCCTCAATGGGCTATTTTTCCCTGTTGGAGCCCTTGGGCTTATAGCATTTTTCTTTTCCAACTAGGGTTGTAGCTTAGCTAATAATAATAATAATAATAATAATAATAATAATAATAATAATAATAATGATAATAAAAAAAATCTGTCATTCGATAAAGGAATGTTGAAATATAACCGGATAAATCATTGACATCTGAAATAATATTTACTTTTTGTAAGATGCCTAGTCCGGTTATTGCCTTGTCTTTACCCTATACCATAGTATTCCTTCACTCATTCAAAGCACCATTCTCAAGCTAAGAAATCAGCACCTAGGTAAAGGTTACTCTGTTTGCATGGATAATTTCCACAATCCTATTAACCTGATTATTACAATGGACCTCTCCTCCTTGTAAGCAATGCAGCAAACCTCCTGAAGGCCATGGTAAAACAGAAGTCCAGAATTGTGGAGCAAAGACAACATATTCATCCTGTTTTGGCAAGACACTTTGACTGGTCATCAAAGTAATGAATACATACGATGATAGCCCCGTCCCAGTCCATCACAAGCAAAGGCTAATACTGGGCTGCTGGTTTGTTTATGAAAATATGACCATAGAGATCAAAAGGCCGTGAATCAGTGCATTACTTACATAGGAGGAGTAGACTTCTAGAACCAGCAAATAGATCATCAATCTTTTGCGAAAAGTCTCATCCGCTAGACAAAGAAGGCTGTCTTTTAAACATGTCAG
This sequence comes from Palaemon carinicauda, assembly GCF_036898095.1. NCBI lineage: Eukaryota > Metazoa > Arthropoda > Malacostraca > Decapoda > Palaemonidae > Palaemon > Palaemon carinicauda. Next base: position 113,801,118 of record NC_090740.1, on the reverse strand, counting down.
CTTGCTCATCTGAATGCCTTTTCCATCTACTCCAAATTTAAAGGATTACAGCTCGCTCATGAATGGCTAAGGCAAGGGAAATGATAATGTTCTAGAGGCTGTCCATTTACGCATCGACATTATCCAAGTACCATTTTATCAAGCTAGGGCCAAGAAGGGCTAGGCAATTTCTGCTGGTGTCTAAGTGTGTAGACCTATAGGCTCTCCCAAACCCACATCCTTAGCTCATGAAGAAGGTGAGGTTACAGATAATACTAGAAACTATCGAGCTTCAGAGGCTGTCAAACCCCTACCAAACAGGTTGTCAGGCATGGATATTGTCAATAGAAAGCAACTGGACAAGAATGAGATAGGAAAACTTTCCATCTGATTGCTGACTCCTTTCTCTAATATGATAAAGATGAGAGGCCTTTAACTAGCCCCTTATCCCTTTTTTGCCTGGAAAGTTGATGGCCTGTCTCTTCTTACTTTAGTGCCTGGTGGTCTTAGAATGCTTGCTTGTCCTGTATTGCCGGTAGGTTTCCTGTAAAACCATCTGTTAAAAAAAGATGATGAAGATACCCTTTCCACCATTGGTAATCCTCAAGACTGGTTGAGAAAATATAGAGAGAGTTAAATAACAAAAGCAATAGTGAGCTTCTTGGAAAGCATATGGTGTTGAACAGCCTTAAAGTGCTCTGTCCGCAAGATCACCCCATGTCCAGCATGACCGTTTTAGGAGATACCACACCGAGCAGAGGTATTCTTCAAGTAACCTCTTATCAGCCATTTATATATATATACATATATATATATATATATATATATGTAAATATATATATATATATATATATATGTATATACATACATATATAAATCTATATATATATATAAATATATATATATATATATATATATGTATGTATATATATATATATGTATATACATACATATATAATATATATATATATATATATATATATATAATAACCCACAATGTATGAAAAATTAAATTTATTTAGCTTTCGAAGGGACCATCTTCCTTCCTCTTCCTGAAAAGGTAGATGGTCCGGTCGAAAGCTAAATAAATTTAATTTCTTATACATTATGGGTTATTTGATTTATCATAAATACACGGAAAATTATGTATTTAAATGTGTATATACACACACATATATACATATATATATATATATATATATATATATACCTTTATATAAATTGCATAAAAAAATATAACAATTTAGAGACAGAGTTCACTATTCAACAAAGATGCAATACAGCCTCAGTAACATTTTTTTCTACTAACCAAATTTTGTTTGGAATTATTTTTCTTTTTAGAGTATCACTTTTTCCAATATTTGTGATTTTCATCATTCAAAATAGGAGGATAATATTCGGCCATTTGTTCTTTCTTATCTTACTTGGAAAACACAAAAAAGAAAATGAAGAAACAAGAGCATTAGATCGTCTGGATAATTCAGGCAAACATTCCATGTGTATCCAGATTCGGTGATCTGTTACAGTTCCATAATTGTTTGCAGTTTTCGATTGTGTTGAAGCTTCGAACAAACAAGTCCATGATGATTCTCTATCTGGGAATAGAGTTTGGAAGTTAGGGAGCAGCCCTGCATGGACTGAAGTATGAAGGGTGACGAGTGAAGATAAAATCAAGTAAATATTTACAGTAGGGGTGTAAATGTACAAGTGTGAATCTTTACAGTAGGGGGGTATATGGACAAGTGTGAATCTTTACAGTAAGGAGGTATATGGACAAGTGTGAATCTATACAGTAAGGGGGTTGATGTACAAGTGTGAATCTTTACAGCAGGGGGGTAAATGGACAATTGTGCATCTTCACAGTAAGGGGGTAGATGTACAAATGTGAATCTTTACAGTAGGTGGATATATGGACAAGTGTGAATCTTTACAGTAAAGAAGTATATGGACAAGTGTGAATCTTTACAGTAGGGGTTTAGATGTACAAGTGTGAATCTTTACCGTGGGGGGTAGATGGACAAGTGTGAATCTTTACAGTAGAGGGGTAGATGTACAAGTGTGAATCTTTACAGTAGGGGGTAGATGGACAAGTGTGAATCTTTACAGTAGGTGGATATATGGACAAGTGTGAATCTTTACAGTAAAGAAGTATATGGACAAGTGTGAATCTTTACAGTAGGGGGTAGATGGACAAGTGTGAATCTTTACAGTAGGTGGATATATGGACAAGTGTGAATCTTTACAGTAAAGAAGTATATGGACAAGTGTGAATCTTTACAGTAGGGGTGTAGATGTACAAGTGTGAATCTTTACCGTGGGGGGTAGATGAACAAGTGTGAATCTTTACAGTAGAGGGGTAGATGTACAAGTGTGAATCTTTACAGTAGGGGGTAGATGGACAAGTGTGAATCTTTACAGTAGGGAGGTAGATGTACAAATGTGAATCTTTACAATAAGGAAGTATATGGACAAGTTTGAATCTTTACAGTGGGGGGTAGATGGACAAGTGTGAATCTTTACAGTAAGGGGTAGATGGACAAGTTTGAATCTTTACAGTAGGGGGTAGATGGACAAGTTTGAATCTTTACAGTATTGAGTATAAGGACAAGTGTGAATCTTTACAGTAGGGAGGTAGATGTACAAATGTGAATCTTTACAGTCAGGAGGTATATGGTCAAGTGTGAATCCTTTACATTCAGATCTTCCCGGACAATTCCATCCTGTTCGTAATACTGATTCAAACAGTCAGGCCGTCTCCATCACGAGGCTCAATACTACACAGTATTCTAGAAGTTTTATACCAGCTCTGACCAAGTTGTGGAAGGATCTTTCTAATCGGGTAGTTGAATCAGTAGAACTTTAAGAGTTCATAGATGCAGCACATATTTTCATGTTCAACAGGCTTACATAAGTCTTTTATAGTTTTTATATGAAATATCTCTTTTATTGTTGCTAATGTTTTTCAAATATTTTATTGTAATTGTTCATTACTTTCTTTAAAGTTTATTTATTTCCTCATTTCCTTCCTTCAATGAAAGGGCTCATAGCATCTTGTTTTTCCAAGTATGGTTGTAGTTTAGCTAGTAATAATAATAATATTAATAATGATAATATATATGTATATATATATATATATATATACATATATATATGTATATATATATATATATATATATATTATATATACTATATATATACTGTATATATATTATATATATACTAAATATATATACATATATATATATATATATATATGTATATATATACTATATATACTGTATACATATATCATATATATATATATATATATACTATATATATATATAATCACATATGTATATATATATATATATATACTATATATATATAATCACATATGTATATATATATATATATATATGTGTATATATATATATACACAGTATATATATATATATATATATATTATATATACTATATATATATATCCTGTATATATATAATATATATATACTATACATATACTATATATACTGTATTATATATATATATATATATATATATCATATATACATATGTATATACTATATATATATATATATATAAATACATACATATACATATATATATACATACATATACATATATATATATATATATATATATGAATATAAATGTAATCATATTGAGGAAGAGACTAGAGTTTATTTGCTTAGCATATACACTATTAAGTACAAAAAACTACTTCCATGCAAATAAAATGCAACGACAAAAACAGAGTACAACCAAGAAAAAAAAATATAATAAACAGAATCCTCCTCTGTTAAATAGGAAATCTCGCTAGATATTTATTGAGACATAAATCATAATGCATCTCTGTTATGTATATTTTATCGATAACTTTGTCTGGTTCACCCAACGATGCTATCACTGGCTGGATTAGTATAACAAACCGATCTTATATCACAAGTTGCCATGGTCGAAATTCATCTTATATGATATTGTTGTTTATACCTTAGTATAATATATATCTTTATATCGTGAGAATTATGTTGGTGATAAGACATAAGCTTGCAATGAAAATGTATTATTGTTTCGTTGATATTTTCTTTTGTATGTTGGAAAATAATACTATATACGATGATTGTTGATAAAGTTTAATGATGTATATATTCCCAGAAGGAAATAATAAAATTTTAGATTTATTCCAAAGCACATATATATATATATATATATATACACACACTCACACACACATATATGCATATATATATATATATATATATGTGTGTGTGTGTGTGTGTGCGTGTGTGTGTGTGTGTGTGTGTATGTGTGTGTGTCTGCCTCTGTGAGTATGTGTAATCTGTTTGTCTTGCGTATAATTCAAATACGTTTCATCCCTTGTTGTTAAAGAACCTTGTAAAGGTCTAAGTGTATCAGTTACAGATATTACTCTTGTGGAAGCACTTCTTACTAATTCTTTAAAGCTATCCATTTCATGGCTATTACTTTTCCCTTGCACTATACCATTTAAAAACCGGTATATTCGAAGGTTAATTTTGTATATCAATGAATGTGATGAAAGTATTAATAATGATAATAATAATAATAATAATAATGATAATAATAATAATAATAATAATAATAATAATAATAATAATAATAGGAACCTTTTATATTTATCAATATTATCGATTATTATTATTTTAATTATTGTTATTATTATTATTATTATTATTATTATTATTATTATTATTATTATTATTATTATTATTATTATTATTATTATTATTAGCTAGGCTGCAACCCTAGTTGGAAAACCAAGATGCTATCAGCCCAAGGGCTCCAACAGGGAAAAATAGCCCAGTGAGGAAAGGAAATATGGAAATAAATAAACGATATAAGAAGTAATGAACAATTAAAATAAATTTAAAAAAAAATAGTAATGATGTTTATAGGATATATTTAACATAAAGAATAAAATCCTAATGATCCTTGGCATATTCCAGAATTCTTCCTGGACCTTGGCCTAGAATCCCTTAGGGATTATCTTTTATCCCAAGCCAATTTGGTCTAAAGTTTTAGGTCTAATTGGATTAATGATTTTTCGATTAAACTTTTCCACTATGCATATTATGATCGGAATTTCCTTTCAAAGTCTATGTATATAATATACAAAAACTTATTTATTCCACAAAGAATGTCCAATTAAGGAAAAATAGTAACTAAATTATGTAATAATTGAAATAATTTTGTTTTTTAAGTTATCATCTTAGACGAACTTCCTTTTTTTCGAGAAATTTTTCCTAAAAAATAGAAAAAAAAAGGCCTGACTAGCACAGATAAAAAGGTAAAATAAAATGCATACTATATGACATGCATATCAAACGATATTCCCTAAATAATATCCAATTGAGGGTAAATAATAACTAAGTTATGTAATAATTGACATGATATTTATATATGTTATTATCTTACACGAATTTCTATTTATTTCGTGGTTTTTTTTAAAGATTACCTGACTAGCACATATAGAGGTAAAACAAAATGCATAACATATGACATGCATATTAAAAGATTTTTTTTTCTTTTTTTTCTGGAAGATTATGAATATCCATAAGAATAAAATTAGATAATTTAGATGAAGATAGAGAAATATTGAGCAACGAATCGTGGCAAAGAACAAAAGTTCTCCATTGATTGCCTTAAACCTGCGTATCTCCTGTAAGATGACCTGCTTACAGTAAGCCTCTCAAGAGCAGGGTATCCCATTTCTCATACATGTCTTTTTTTAGCGGGGAAGCCATGTACCGAACACTCGTTAATAAAAAGTTTATATGAATAAAATAAATTGAAGATGTTATACACTTTCACCGTATGGTTTGTTGAATATAGTGTGACCCTTGCAATGTTTCGACAGCAACGACCAACGCTGCTATAGTAAAATATTTCTTTACGCTATCAAAAATAGATGTTAGGTATTATTCAAAGCAATATCGTATTTCAATCCTTTCGCCTTCGCGAGGACATTAGGAGAAATGGGATCTCAGAGAGAGAGAGAGAGAGAGGTGGAGGCATGATTCAGAAATATATCTAGCCTTTGCATGTATGTCTGCTGATTGTAAAGCATGTTTTTTCTTGGCATATAAAGCTTTTTTATGAAAACTTGAACAATTTATGTGGCTTCTGTAATTTAGGATAAATTGAAATTGGCTTTGGAGTGGTGGGGAATAATGTTCACTTACTTATCCTACAAAAAAAAAAAATAATAATAATAATAATAATTCTAAACATAGCATGTTACGACCCTGGTTGGCCCGTGGTACAAGTTCTTATTGCACGATAAGAGAGGTCAGTGTTTCCAAAAATATCTAGCAGAAAATTGGCTAGTGGAACCGAAAACACTTGGGAAAACTTGACAATATTTATTAAGAAAATTTTTAGAACAGTCAACCTTGTGACTACCTAAAAATTTAAATTAACAATCAACAACTAACTATTAACAACTAACAATTAACAATCAACAACAATTAACAAAATTCCCAAAAGTGAAACACCGCACTCTCAACAAGAAAGAGTCAGATATCTTAATAACTAAACACACTCAAAACACATATATATATATATATATATATATATATATATATATATTCTCACACTCTTTGGGGCTGGATGAAATCACCCCTTGCTCCAATCAAGGTAGCGACTTCGCAAACACTCAGCTACCATAGGGAGTGCAGCTCAGCAGGACTCCTCATCAAAAGGGAGGGAAATGGAGCCCCAACCCAAGAAAAAGGTACACAATATCTCCTACCTGGCAACTGCCTCCCTATATGCCACCACGAGCTCCAAAAGGATGCATTGACGGCGGTGTCTCTCCCACGTCCACCTTGAAGCCGGGATTCCTACGTCAGCGCTGCGGACCGCATAAGAGAACACACGGGAAATGCAAATCACCGCAGGTGGCAGAAATGCACCAGCTAAAAGCCGTCAAAGGTTGGTGTCGCAATCCTCAGAAAAGCTCACATAAGCCAGCTGCTACAGTAGGTCCGCGGAGCCTCGAGCTCGAACTGTCTTTAAGCAATCTCAGGTAAACACAAGTGTCTCTTCTCACCAAGGACTAGAAAAACACAGAAAAGAAACAAGCGTTAAACTTGACACTTATAAATCTTTAAGCGGGTGGGGAGGAGGTTAAAACAGCACTTCAAAAGAAAAAAATTAAATTTACCATTGAATCCTTATTAACTAATTCTTATACCAATTCTACATCAAACAAAAATGTAGTAACAAGGCTGACGTAAACAAAAGCAAAATTACGTTAATGCGTAATATCGCATAAAGAAAAAAACGCCATAGTTTTCAATAAAAAGTAAGAAAATTGGTTAAATACAAGAGATAATTCTCGATAAGGGTGGTTTATATCTGTAAAGAAGAAAATCACCAACTAATCACTAGATATATACTTTAATGAAAAATTGAAGAAGACATAAACTGGATTGAGTTTAAGATTGCATTGAATACTAGATGTGTATAGATATATACCAAGGTAATATTCTATTTTAAAAAAATATAAAAGAATTGGTGAAGAGAGAGAGAGAGAGAGAGAGAGAGAGAGAGAGAGAGAGAGAGAGAGCCAAATGCCTTACCATGGTGGTCATTATGGAATATGAGAGGAATATATCTCCTTCAACAGAAGCCATTTCGCCCTGGTGTGAACGATATATTCAAATTAATTACACTGAATATATCCCCGTTTTTTTAAAAACTCGTCCACAGTAATGAAAATCATAATTCTCCTGCCTAGTTTGAGCGATGTAAAGATTTTTCTACTTTCTTATCAAAAAACTTCATTGTTATTTAATTATGGACTATCAATGCATACCGACGATCAAGTAAATATCTAATTCTACTGCTGGAGACATGTTTGCAACCATGAACCAGAACTAATTCTATTGGTAGCAAAATGTTTGAAAACATGGCCCAGCACTAATTCTACTGCCAGTGAAATGTTTGCAAGCATGAACCGGAACTAATTCTACTGCTAGAGAAATGTTTGCAAGCGTGAACCGGAACTAATTCTACTGTCAGTGAAGTGTTTGCAAACATGAACCGGAACTAATTCTACTGCTAAAGAAATGTTTACATGCATGAAACACACTAATTCTACATCTAGGGGAATGTTTTGCAAGCATGAATCAGACCTAATTTTACTGTCAGTGAAATGTTTGCATGCGTAAACCATAGCTAACTCTACTGCTAGAAAGAATTTTCAAATCATGAACCATAACTAATCCTACTGCCAGCAGTGAAATGTTTGCAATCATGAACCAGAATTAATTCTAATGGTAATGAAATGTATGAGATCATAAACCAGAACTAATTCTATTGTTAGGGAAATTATTGCAAGCATGAACTAATTCTGCTGCTAATGAAAGGTTTGAGATAATGAACCAGAACTAATTCTATTGTTAGTGAAATTATAGCAAGCATGAACTAATTCTGCAGCTAGTGAAATGTTTGAGATCATGAACCAGAACTAATTCTATTGTTAGTGAAATTATTTTGCAAGCATGAACTAATTCTGCTGCTAGTGAAAGGTTTGAGATAATGAACCAGAACTAATTCTATTGTTAGGGAAATTATTGCAAGCATGAACTAATTCTGCTGCTAATGAAAGGTTTGAGATAATGAACCTGAACTAATTCTATTGTTAGTGAAATGCTCGCAAGCATTAACCAGAACTAATTCTACTAGTAGGGAAATGTAAGAGAGCATGAACCGGAAGTAATTTTATTGATAGAGAAATGGTTGCAAAAATTAGCCAGATTAGCAATTCAAGTGGATCTGGTAATTTAATTCATGAAGGTTTGCTAGGCCATTCTGGGTTAGGAAAAGTATTTTGAAAATTACGGAATTAAAAGTGTATCAAAGAGGTTTTTGTCACAATTGTGAATACTGATTATAATTCTACTGTAACTGTAGTATAATGAAAGAAACTGATTTCATTATATCTGTAGCCAGGGACATATTCAGGATTATGATACATGATAATATTAATGAAATTATAGACTGTATAGTAAAACATGAAAATAAAAACCTCTTTAGATTAAATAACAATTTTTTTCTAGTTTAAGATCTATATTATTATTATTATTATTATTATTATTATTATTATTATTATTATTATAACTATTATTATTATTATTATTATTATTATTATTATTATTATATTATTATTATTATTTGCTAAGCTACCCCCTAGTTGGAAAAGCAGAATGCAACAAGCCCAGAGGCTTCAACAGGGAAAATAACCCATTGAGGAAAGGAAACAAGAAAAAATTAAATATCTTAAGATCAGTTTCTAATCCTAGATTATGTTACGGTAAATTATATAACCGAGCTTAATAGCAGGATATTAATAAGCGAAAATAAAAAGTTGAAAGATAAAAGAACAAAAGAAAGCTCTTTGAGAATAAAAAACATATTCCATTCATTTTGTAAACAGAAAGATTTCCTGTAATTAAATGTTAAAAAAAAGGTCTTAAATATTCTTATAGCAGAGCTAACCATATTCATAAAGGCACAAAGAATTCTTACGTCAATGGAACTGTCAAGACCAACACAGATTGGAAGTAAAAACTTAGTATTATGTGAAAAAAAATGTGAATAAAAACGAAATCTTATTTTTGCGCGTGGATATATTAGAGATATTAACTTATAAGAGGCACTTATTTACGTCATGAAGAACAAAATATATATCTAGTATGAATAAGACGTTTAATTATAACTGGTAGTCTAGGTATAAAGAAAAGTTGTGTTTGTAAATTGCTATTTGGAGGTTTGAATACCACACATGAATGGCAGGGAAAATCAAAAGGACAATGTTATAGAGACTGACAATAAACACATAGTCACCTCTCTATAAAGCTAGAATCCGGGGGTACCAGGTAATAGCTGCTGATGACTCAGCAGGTGGTTGATGTTGTAACGTCCCTGACTGGTGAACGCCAGACTGGAGTTCGAGTACCGCTTGAACGCATTAGTTTCTTTGGTCACTGCAACCTCACCCTCCTTGTGAGCTAAGGAATGGTATTTGAGGGAGCCTATAGGTCTATCTGTTGAGTCATCAGTAGCCATTGCCTGTCCCTCCTTATTTCTAGCTTGAGTGGAGAGGGGGTTGGGGCACTGATCATATGTATATATGGTCAGTGTCTAGGGCATTGTCCTGCTCGAGAGGACAATGTCACAATGCCTTGCCTCTGCTATTCATGGGTGGCCTTTAAACCTTTAAACTCCTATCTCTTGCTCACAAGAATGGTGAGGTTACAGACACTACTAAAATGTATCGAGTTTGGATGGGTCTCAACAAGTTGCCAGAGAGGGATGTTTCTAATATGGTAGTACAACACTAAACAATCAATCCTAAACAATAAAACGTAAAGAATATAATACTAAAGACACGATATGTTGAGATTCCTAAAAAGAAGTATTCAGGTAAAATCACATGTTTCCAAAAAAAAAAAAAAAAATCCAGTAAATAAGTCTGGTAAAATATGCTTCCATAGGGATTATATAGCTAATAAAATATCTAAACTCTCGATCAAAGATATATACAATATAGATGAAGAGGTACGGCACATATTGAACCGAATGAATAAATATTTTAAAATCGGGATGATCCTCACTAAAATATGGAGGGGAAAAGTATAGCGTATTTATAGGGCGCTCCACTTCACGCCATAACCAACACCTTAATGGAATAACGTAGTCTATATAAATTATAAATTTATATAATGATAATTATCGTTAATTGTTTATTTTTTCTCTCGTCGATTATCTATTTCCTTATATCCTTTTCTCACTGGGTTATTTTTCCCTATTGGAGCCCTTGGTCTTATAGCATCTTGCTTTTCCAACTAGAGGATGTAGCTTAGCTAATAATAATAATAATAATAATAATAATAATAATAATAATAATAATAATAATAATAATAATAACAATAATAATATTAATAATAATAATAATTAATTGAGAAACAAAACTTGTATACTGGCTGAATTTTCTAACCATATATTGTAAATATTAATTCACTGATGAACGTAAACAAACATCTTGATATGTTTTGTTATGGGAAATGAAAATAGGGAAACAAAAGCATAGAATATATTTGCATTCTTAACCAGTTCGCATGAAAACGAGCAGCTTTAAATGACCCCAACCAGAATGGTTATATGCATTAAACCCGTCAAAATCTTACTGCTCATAATATTGTATCTGCAATAATATTATATACGATATCATGACCACTCTTTCGAGAGGAACAATACCGTATCTGCCATCCCTGGAAATTCCCCCAAGCGTTAATGGCTTATTTCAGCCATAACATAACTAGAGAGGGGCAGAGAGCAAGCAGTTATACAAATACAATGTACTTTTGCTAGATTGGATAGTTTAGCTGTTTTCTATAATTTCAATTTTATTTTGTTCCTTTTTGCCATTATATTTCTTTAGATTTATTGCTTTATCTCTTTTCCTATCCCTTTGATCATTAAGAAATCACTTATTCTGTCTAGTTCATGTTTTAGAACACCCATTTCTGTCATCATTGTAGTTTTTCAATACTTCTCAGGAACCTATCAGTTATGCCGAACATTTTTGAAATTAACTCATTCTTGAATCCTAATTTACAAAAGAATCAACGAGAGAGCAATAAACCTCTCTCTCTCTCTCTCTCTCTCTCTCTCTCTCTCTCTCTCTCTCGGCATCAATGTCTTTCGATGTCAGAATGCCAGAAATAAGATATACATTTCTATTACGGTTAAGGAAAATAAAATACTATACGCAAGGTAACATCTGAAGCATTGTTGAAAAAAACTCTGTCATCTGGGCAGGGTGGGGGGGGGGGGGAGGTGTATCAATTTCCAATTTCTAGATTGCAGGTTTGTAAAGGTTGTATGACAAAGAATAGATCTCAGGTGTTTTGGAGAGAGAGATAGAGAGAGAGAGAGAGAGAGAGAGAGAGAGAGAGAGAGAGAGAGAGAGAGAGAGAGAGATGAAAGTAAAGGAGAGTACAAGGGATAAGCAAAATTACGAAAAAAATATGGAAAGAGAAAAATTTCACGTTGCCTGTGATAAACTGTTATTATGCAATTATCTGGAGGTATTAAAATATATACAGTTACATTATGGGATGGGCCTACTACTTTTGGATGGTTAGGTATCGAGGCTCAGTCATTCGTTTAGGCCTCTCTGCTCAATAATTGGAGAGAGAGAGAGAGAGAGAGAGAGAGAGAGAGAGAGAGAGAGAGAGAGTAGAATTTCTTTTATTACCAATATATCTTATATTTAAATTGGATAGAGTAGAGCACACTTCAATCTCGAGATCGAGAGAGAGAGAGAGAGAGGAGAGAGAGAGAGAGAGAGAGAGAGGAACACGAATATATGAATGTACATATATATATATATATATATATGTATATATAAATATATATATATATATGTATATATATAAATATATATATATATATATATATATACATATCGATATATATACACACATACACACACATATATATACATATATATATATATATATATATGTATATATACATATATATATATATATATATATGTGTGTGTGTGTGTGTGTGTGCGCGTGTAAATATATATATATATATATATGTATATATGTATATATATATGTATATATACATATATATATATATATATATATATATATTACATATATATATATATATACATATATATATATATATATATATATATATAAATAATAAATATCCCAATCATTGCTTCTTGCTAAGAGATACAGAGACCCCATTCAAACGTAATATGTATTATTCTATAATTTGCATGTATTTTCAGTTCTAAATCTTTGACTATTAGAAAAGAAAATGCTATGAAATGTTTTGGAAACCAAAAAAAAAATCATTCAGAAAAACTCTGAATATTAGATATTAAAACGGAATAGTTACATAAATTTTAATAACACCTTTAGAACGATGTTATTCAATGTAGAAGATCAACATTTGTAAATTACTATTATATCATCACAGATGTATTTACAAGAGTGACAAAAAAATAGTTCTCAACATGGTGCCTTCAAATGGTCTCGCCAAGATCAAAATGTTTTGGTGTCGTGTTCCACACAATACACAGCTTTATCATTAATTCCTCGCACAGGTACACGGGTACACGCCTCTCACTGGTCAAGAGTGTTCCAAAAGAGCAGGGAAGTCAATATGTTAAGAGGTTAGGGGCATAAGAGATTCTCCAACACATCCACCAGGAATGGGTGGAAAGAGGGACTGTCCGATTTTAGAAATGGAGAAACCCGGAAATTCAAGAAGTGGGAAAATATTATAGAGATGAATTATAAAGTTTGCATTAATATAGGTTTTCATTTGAACACACCTCCTTTTGAATGTATGTAACATCTGATAACTTAACTGTTATCCTGGTTTTCTTTTATCTGAAGACACCTTCCTATAAAGGTATGAAGCCTCTGATAATTTAATAGTTACCCAAGTGGACTTATGTTCGATTAATAGTTTAACTGTGGATGTGACAATATTATTGGATTATTATCTTAATAATTCTCTCTCTCCTCTCTCTCCTCTCTCTCTCTCTCTCTCTCTCTCTATATATATATATATATATACATATATATATATATATATATACATATATATATATATACATATATATATATATATATATACATATATATATGAATATATACATATATATATATATATATATATATATATAAAGTGACGAGTTGATATTAAGTATTTTAATATTAATCCTTCGCGGACGATGAATCAGCTGACAAGGGAAAAAATCTTTAAAATTTTCTACCAGATGGCAGGACCACCTCTATTAACACTACTCTCAGAGAGGAAAACCTGTAATGACTGGAAAGATTTAACTCTTCCAATGAATTCCTAAGAAAAAAAAAGCGATTCAAGACAATCTTTTCGTAGTATTAAGTCTCCAAGCAAGAGGGAGAGGGTTTAATAAGCGGACTTTTATGTATGATCCGGCCCGTTTTCTATATTCCGATCAGAAAGCTTTTCTCTACGATAATAAAATATGAGATACTTTTCAGCATAATTTTTGGCTATAAATGTTATATACTTTTAATATAAGTATTCATGGAAGAATAAAAAAACAACACTATATTATATAAAGAGAGTGAATGTGT
>NC_090740.1:113783873-113786432 GCF_036898095.1 Palaemon carinicauda | reverse complement strand
TGGACAAGAGTGAGATAGAAAAACTTTCTATCTGATTGCTGACTCCTTTCTCTAATTTGATAAAGATGAGAAAATATAGAGAGAGTTAAATAACAAAAGCAATAGTGAGCTTCTTGGAAAGCATAAGGTGTTGAACAGCCTTAAAGTGCTCTGTCTGCAAATTCACCCCATGTCCAGCATGACCGTTTTAGGAGATACCACGCCGAGCAGAGGTATTCTTCCAGTAACCTCTTATCAGCCATTATATATATATATATATATATATATATATATATATATATATATATATATATATATATATATATATATATATATATGTATGTATGTATGTATGTATATATATATATATATATATATATATATATATATATATATATATATATATATATATACTTTATATATCTGTGTATGTATATGTATATTTAAATATATATATATATATATATATATATATATGAATATATGTAAATCTATATATATATATATATATATATATATATATATATATATATATATATATATATATATATATATATATATATATATATATATAAATATATAAATCTCTCTCTCTCTCTCTCTCTCTCTCTCTCTCTCTCTCTCTCTCTCTCTCTCTCTATATATATATATATATATATATATATATATATATATATATATATATATATATATATATATATATATTTATTTATATATATATATATATATGTATATATATATATATATATATATATATATATATATATATATATATATATATATATATATATAAAATAACCCACAATGTATGAAAAATTAAATTTATTTAGCTTTCGAAGGGACCATCTCCCTTCCTCTTCCTGAAAAGGTAGATGGTCCCTTCGAAAGCTAAATAAATTTATTTTATCATACATTGTGGGTTACTTGATTTATCATAAATACACGGAAAATTGTGTATTTTAGTATGTATACACACACATATGTATATATATATATATATATATATATATATATATATATATATATATATATATATATATATATATATATATATATTTATATATATATATATATATATATATATATATATATATATATATACATATATATAAATACATATATATATTTATACACCTTTATATAAATTACATAAAATAATATAACAATTTAGAGACAGAGCTCACTTTTCCACAAAGATGCAATGCGGCCTCAGTAACATTTTTTCTACGAGCCTTATTTAGATTGAAATTATTTTTCTTTTTAGAATATCACTTTTTCAAATATTTGTGATTTTCATCATTCAAAATAGGAGGAAAATATTCGTCCATTTGTTCTTTCTTATTTTACTGGGAAAACACAAAACAAAGTAAAAGAAACAAGCGTATTAGATCGTCTGGATAATCCAGGCAAACATTCCATGTGTATCCAGATTCGGTGATCTGTTACAGTTCCATAATTGTTTGCAGTTTTCGATTCTGTTGAAGCTTCGAACAAACAAGTCCTTGATGATCTTCTAGCTGGGAATAGAGTTTGGAAGTTAGGGAGCAGCCCTGCATGGACTGAAGTATGAAGGGTGACGCTAGTGAGGATAAAAGCAAGTAAATATTTACAGTAGGGGTGTAGATGTACAAGTGTGAATCTTTACAGTAGGGAGGTAGATGTATAAGTATGAATCTTCACAGTAGAGGGGTAGATGTACAAGTGTGAATCTTCACAGTAGGGGGGTAGATGTACAAGTGTGAATCTTTACAGTA
Organism: Palaemon carinicauda; assembly: GCF_036898095.1. NCBI lineage: Eukaryota > Metazoa > Arthropoda > Malacostraca > Decapoda > Palaemonidae > Palaemon > Palaemon carinicauda. Next base: position 113,784,699 of record NC_090740.1, on the reverse strand, counting down.
AGGAGGTATATGGACAATGGTGAATCTTTACAATAGGGAGGTAGATGTACAAATATGAATCTTTACAGTAAGGAGGTATATGGAGAATGGTGAATCTTTACAGTAGGGGGTTAGATATACAAGTGTGAATCTTACCAGTAGGGAGTATAAGGACGTGTGAATCTGTACAGTAGGGAGTATAAGGACGTGTGAATCTGTACAGTAGGGAGTATTAGGACGTGTGAATCTTTACAGTAGGGAGTATAAGGACGTGTGAATCTTTACAGTAGGGAGTATAAGGACGTGTGAATCTGTACAGTAGGGAGGTAGATATACAAATGTGAATCTTTACAGTAAGGAGGTATATGGCCAATTGTGAATCTTTACGGTAGAGGGGTAGATTTACAAGTGTGAATCTTCACAGTAGGGGGTAGATGTACAAGTGTGAATCTCCACAGTAGGGGGGAAGATGTACAAGTGTGAATCTTTACACTAGGGAGTATATGGACAAGTGTGAATCTCTACAGTAGGGAGTGTAAGGACAAGTATGAATCTTTACAGATGGAGGTATATGGACAAATGTGAATCTGAACAGTAAGGAGGTATATGGACAAGTGTGAATCCTTTACATTCAGATCTTCCCGGACAATTCCATCCTGTTCCTAATACTAATTCTAACAGTCAGGCCGTCTCCATCACGAGGCTCAATACTACACAGTACTCTGGAAATTTTATTCCAGGTGTGACCAAATTGTGGAAGGATCTTTCTAATCGGGTAGTTGAGTCAGTAGAACTTCAAAAGTTCATACATGCAGCAAATATTTTTATGTGCAACAGGTTGACATAA
>NC_090740.1:113773873-113778873 GCF_036898095.1 Palaemon carinicauda | reverse complement strand
AGATATAAACTTTAATGAAAAATTGAATAAGACATAAACTCGATTGAGTTCAAGATTGCATTGAATATTAGATGTGTATAGATATATACCAAGGTAATATCTGTTTTCAAAAATAACATACTAGAATTAGTGAAGAGAGAGAGAGAGAGAGAGAGAGAGAGAGAGAGAGAGAAGAGAGAGAGAGAGAGAGAAGAGAGAGAGAGAGAGATTATTTAATAAATCTATTATGCCCAAAGACGTCAAACAAAGTTACATTTTGGCAATTACATACAGTACATCAGAAATCAACATAAAAAAAAGAAATTACAGCATTGAATCATCAGTATATCAGTTACAAAAATAACATATATATAAGATCGTATTCCATTATCACAACAACTGCAACAGACAGTTTAGCAAAGAGAGAGAGAGAGAGAGAGAGAGAGAGAGAGAGAGAGAGAGAGAGAGAGAGAGAGAGAGAGAGAGCTAAATGCCTTACCATGGTGGTCATTATGGAATATGAGTGGAATATATCTCCTTCAACAGAAGCCATTTCGCCCTGGTGTGAACGATATATTCAAATTAATTTCACTGAATATATCCCCGTTTCTCAAAAACCCGTTCACAGTAATAGAAATCATAATTCTTCTCCCTAGTTTGAGCGATGTAAAGATTTTTCTACTTTCTTATCAAAAACTTCATTGTCATTTGATTATGGGCTTTTAATGCATGCCGACGATTAAGTAAACTAATTCTACTACCTGATAAATATTTGCAAGCATGAACCAGAACTAATTCTATTGGTAGCAAAATGTTTGAGAACATGGCCCAGAACTAATTCTACTGCCAGTGAAATGTTTGCAAGCATGAACCAGAACTAATTCTATTGGTAGCAAATGATTGAAAACATGGCCCAGAACTAATTCTACTACTGGAGAAATGTTCGCAAACATGAACCGGAACTAATTTTACTGCTAGAGAAATGTTCTCAATCATGAACTGGAACTAATTCTACTGCTAGAGAAGTGTTTGCAAACATGAACCGGAACTAATTCTACCAGTAGAGAAATGTTTATATGCATGAAACAGCACTAATTCTAAAGCTAGGGGAATGTTTTGCAAGCATGAATCAGACCTAATTTACCGTCAGTGAAATGTTTGCATGCATAAACCATAGCTAACTCTACTGCTAGAAAAAAATTCAAATCATGAACCAGAAATAATTCTACTGCCAGCAGTGAAATGTTTGTAATCATAAACCAGAACTAATTCTAATGGTAATAAAATGTTTGAGATCATGAACCAGAACCAACTTTATTGTTAGTGAAATTATTGCAAGCATGAACTAATTCTGCTGCTAGTTAAATGTTTGAGATGATGAACCAGAACTAATTCTATATTATTATTATTATCATTATTATTTGCTAAGCTACAACCCTAGTTGGAAAAGCAGGATGCTATAATCCCATGTGCCCTAACAGGAAAAATAGCCCAGTGAGGAAAGGAAACAAGGAAAAATGAAATATTCTAAGAACAGTAATTATATTAGAATAAATATTTCATATATAAACTTTAAAACTTTAACAAAACAAGAGGAAGAGAAATTAGATAGAATTGTGGGGCCTGGGTGTACACTCAAGCAAGAGAACTCTAACCTAAGATAGTGGAAGACCATGGTACAGAGACTATGGCACTGCCCAAGACTAGAGAACAATGGTTTGATTTTTGAGTGTCCTTCTCCTAGAAGAGCTGCTTACCATGGCTAAAGAGTGTCTCCTACCCTTACCAAGAGGAGAGTAGCCACTGAACAATTACAGTACAGTAGTTAACCCCTTGGGTGAAGAAGAATAGCTAATTTTACTGGTAGGGAAATGTAAGAGAGCATGAACCGGAAGTAATTTTATTGATAGTGAAATGGTTTGCAAAAATGAAGCAGATTAGCAATTCATGTGGATCTAATAATATGCTTCATGAATGTTTGCTACACCATTCTGGGTTAGGAAAAGTATTTTGAAAATAAGGGAATTAAAAGGATAACAAAGAGGTTTTATCACAATTGTGAATATTGATTATAATTGTTTCTACTGTAACTGTAGTATTATGGTAGAAACTGATTTCATTATATCTATAGCCAGGGACGTATTCAGGTTTTTGATACATGATAATATCAATGAAATTATAGAAATAAGAACCTCTTTAGATTAAATAACAATTTTTTCTAGTTTAAGATCTATATTATTATTATTATTATTATTATTATTATTATTATTATTATTATTATTATTATTATTATTATTACTTGCTAAGCTACAACCCTAGTTGGAAAAGCAGGATGCAATAAGCCCAGGGGCTCCAACGGGGAAAATAGCCCATTGAGGAAAGGAAACAAGAAAAAAATTAAATATCTTAAAATCAGTTTCTAATCATAGATTATGTTATGGTAAATTATATGACAGAGTTTAATAGCAGGATATTAATAAGCGAAAATAAAAAGTTGAAAGACAAAAGAACAAAAGAAAGCTCTTTGAGAATAAAAACATATTCCATTCATTTTGTATACAGAAAGATTTCTTGTTATTAAATGTTATAAAAAGGTCTGATAAATATACTTATAGCAGAGCTAACCATATTCATAAAGGCACAAAGAATTCTTACGTCAATGGAACTGTCAAGAGGAACAGAGAAACACGCCGATTGAAGAAGAAACTCACTTTTATGTTAAAAAAAAAAAAAATGTGGTTGAAAGCGAAATCTTATTAGCGTGTGGGAACATATTAGAAATATTAACTTCTAAGAGGCCCCTTACTTACGTCATGAATAACAAAATATATATCTATTATGAATAATACGTTTAATTATAACTGCTAGTCTAGGTATAAAGAAAAGTTGAGTTTGTAAATTGCTGTTTGAAGGTTTGAATATCACACATGAATGGCAGGGAATAATCGAAAGGACAATATTATAGAGACTGACAATAAACTCATAGTCACCTCTCCATCAAGCTAGAGTCAGGGGGGTACCAGGTAATATCTACTGATGACTAAGCAGGTGGCCGATGTGGTAACGTCCCTGACTGGTGAACGCCAGACTGGAGTTCGAGTACCGATTGAACTCATTAGTTTCTTTGGTCACTGCAACCTCACCCTCCTTGTGAGCTAGGGATTGGTATTTGAGGGAGCCTATAGGTCTATCTGCTAAGTCATTAGTAGCCATTGCCTGCCCCTCCTTGGTTCTAGCAATGGATGGAGAGGAGGTTGGGCACTGATCATATGTATATATGGTCAGTATCTAGGGCATTGCCCTGCTCATAGAGCAATGTCACAGTCCCTTGCCTCTGCTATTCATGAGTGGCCTTTCAACCTTTAAACTCCTATCTCTTGCTCACAAGAATGGTGAGGTTACAGACACTACTAAAATGTATAGAGTTTGAATGGGTCTCAACAAGTTGCCAGAAAGGGATGTTTCTAATATGGTAGTACAACACTAAACAATTAATCCTAAACAATAAAACGTTTCAAAAAAAAAAAATCTAATATATAAGTCTGGTAAAATATGCTTTCATAGGGATTATATAGCTAATAAAATATCTAAACTCTCGATCAAAGATATATACAATATAGATGAAGAGGTACGGTACATATTGAACCGCATGAATAAATATTTTAAAATCGGGATGATCCCCACTAAAATATGGAGGGGAAAAGTATAGCGTATTTATAGGGCACTCCACTTCACACTATAACAAACACCTTAATGGAATAACGTAGGTCTTTATAAATTATAAAGGTATAGAATGATCATTATCGTTAATTGTTTAATTTTTCTCACGTCGATTATCTATTTCCTTATATGCTTTCCTCACTGGGTTTACTTTTGCCTATTGGAGCCCTTCGGCTTATAGCATCTTGCTTTTCCAACGAGAGGATGTAGCTTAGCTAATAATAATAATAATAATAATAATAATAATAATAATAATAATAATAATAATAATAATAATAATAATAATTAATAATAATAATCATCATAATAATAATAATAATAATAATAATCAATTGAGAAACAAAACTTGTATACTGGCTGAATTTGCTAGCCATATATTCCAAATATTAATTCACTGATGAACGTAAAGAAATATCTTAATATGTTTTGTTATGGGAAATGTAGATAAGGGAACAAAAGCGATTTTAATGTCTCAGATGCTGTCTCAAAAAAAGCTTTTACATAAATGTTATTCATCTAGAAACAATTTTAACGTTTCTGGTGCTGTATCAATAGAGATTTTGCATTAATTTTATTCATCTAGAAGCGATTATAACGTTTCAGATGCTGTTTCAATAGAGTTTTTGCATTAATTTTATTCATATGGAAGCGGTTATAACGTTTCAGATGCTGTCTCAATAGAGTTTTTGCATTAATTTTATTTATCTGGGAGTGATTATAACGTTTCAGATGCTGCCTCATTAATTTTATTCATCTGGAAGCGATTATAACGTTTCAGATGCTGTCTCACTAGAGTTTTTGCATTTATTTTATTCATCTGTAGGCCATTTTAACGTTTCTACGATGGGAAATGGATAAAGGGAAAATAAAGCATAGAATATGTTTGCATTCTTAACCAGTTCGCATGAAAACGAACAGCTTTAAATGACTCCAACCCGAATGGTTATATGCATTAAACCCGTCAAAATCTTCCTGCTCTTAATATCGTATCTGCAATAATATTATATTCGATATCACGACCACTCTTTCGAGAGGAACAATACCTTATCTACCATCCCTGGAAATTCCCCCAAGCGTTAATGGCTTATTTCAGCCGTAACATAACTAGAGAACGGCAGAGAGCAAACAGTTTATACAAATACAATGTACTTTTCCTAGATTGGATAGTTTAGCTGTTTTCTATAATTGTAAATTTATTTTTTCCCTTTTTTTCCATATTATTTCTTTTGATTTATTGCTTTATCTCTTTTCCTATCTCTTTGATTATTAAGAAATCACTTATTCTTGTCTATTACATGTAT
>NC_090740.1:113763873-113768873 GCF_036898095.1 Palaemon carinicauda | reverse complement strand
GGAGAGACAGGTAAGAGAAATTTATTTATTCAAACTGTTAAACACTGTTAAAAAAAAAAAAAAAAAAAAAAAAAAAGCGTAATCTTAATCGGAAATTCTCCGTAAAAAAATATATTGTTCTCAACCGTATTTCAGCAAAATACAGGCGACCGTAATTTGACCTTACTTTGTTATTATCTTCTACGAGTTGGTGACCGTAATATCACTCTTTTACGTCAATATATCCGTTTCTGAAACGGTAAAATTCTTGGAATAAATGTTGCCAGTCATTTACCGTTTTTACGGAAATTTTTAACAGTGTTATCAATCTGTATTTGTTTGCTTCTTTGTATATTTTTTGTGGACATGATATTTTTGTTGAAGCAAAGCTGTCTTGTGCAAGATTATTGTATACAATTTATATAGTAAATGATCTATCAATACCTCTGTAAGCTTTGTAATATTAAGTCAATAAAGTAATGATAAGAGAAAAGACAAAAGGTTGACAAAGGAAGAATTCTGAGAAACATTAAATATTAATTTTTTTTTTTGTAAATTGTCATTTTGCCGTCACATAACTCCAGTTTCAACGTTAGGAAAATATAATTTCTTATTTAATCATTGAAGAATGGAAAGGAGATAGAAACTAAAATGTAGGTTGGCTATTTATATATTAACTGGCTAGTTCTATGTCACTATCACTTGGTTAACACTATATCATAGGTATCCTTTGAAAAGAAGCCTTGACTTTTTATAGAATCAGCGATTCTTATTATGTCAAGAAAATATTATTTTTTATTCAGAAAATATTAATCTACTTCTTTGAGCAATAACTTGGTGTTATCACACACAATGATGCTGATAATAGACTCTTTTCTCTATTAATATCAAGCTCCCTCTCTCTCTCTCTCTCTCTCTCTCTCTCTCTCTCTCTCTCTCTCTCTCTCTCTCTCTCTCTCTCTCTCTCTCCAAGAGATAAAATATTATTCATAATTATGTTTCTTAGCTGTATGTAATATAATCCCATTATTATTATTATTATTATTATTATTATTATTATTATTATTATTATTATTATTATTATTATTATTATTATTATTATTATCACTTGCTAGGCTACAACCCTAGTTGGAAAAGCAGGATGCTCTAAGCCCAGGGGCTCCAAATGTACAATTAAAATTTGAGTCAATATGAATGTTATGAATACAGCCATTAACATTCATTATAGTCTAACTGACTAGGATGCTAAATAGGTTCCTATCATTATTTTTCCATCGTTATTGTATTTATTCTTATTCAAAATCTTTATATATAATTTTTACCAGGCAGGCACTATTGACTGTACCTATTCATGATGAAGATTATTAGTAAGTAAATATAAATATTATATCACGCACAATAGGCAAAACCTTCAATGACCTTAGATGTCAGGATGCCTGAAAACTTTAAATCAATCAATCAATTACTAGTCAAGCTACAACCCTAGTTGGAAAAGCAAGATGCTATAAGCCCAAGGGCTCCAACAGCGAAAAATAACCCAGTGAGGAAAGGAGACAATTAAGTAAAAGACGAATGGCGGTAACGTTTGCTGAAAACATTTCTTTTCTCTGTTAATTTTCCCACAAAAAAAAAAAAAAAATAGTAGAATTCATGTAGATATAAATTCCTTTATAAACGTGTGTTAAAACTACTAATTAAAAGACGAATGTTAACTTTTCTCAAGAGATATGGAATTCATTTAAAAAACAGTAGAGTTTCCGTTTAAAAATATTACGCAAAACCTTCTATAATTCTTAATTAAAACAACTAAATAAAAGATGAATCCCAGAAAACATTTGCTAAAAAAAAATTGTTTCTCTGTGAACTTTTCCCAAGGGATTAGGGGCTCAGTAAAAAAAAAAAAAAAAAAAAAAAAAAAAAAAAAAAAAAAAAAAAAAAAGTAGAGTTCCTGTAGGAATAAATATGTTATCTCGCGAGAGTAAAAGTTTTAAGTACCTCAATTTGTGGTGTACTTTAGGTCTTGAGATATCTGATGTTGTTTTGTTCATATATCAGTTTGTGTTAACTAACAAAAAATAATAGTTTTCTTTTTTTATTTGCCTTTTTCTTTATATTTTACATATTGTCTACTCTACTAATATAATATAACGTTATAAACAGATTATACGTAATATTTTCTACCTAATTTACTTTGATCGTAAACTTACTTTGGAAATATGGACCATTGACCTAAATTTATTTTTGATCAATATTTAGTTTGAATATTTTCTTGGAATGAGATATATAGAAAATAATAAATAAATATCGGTAATGGAATAAATATTCAGAATATCAATAATTGTTTCTAAACCGACTTTTTAGCAATAGACTAACCTATGATAAGTAATTATGAGGATTTGTCATCAAATATACCATTTTTTTCCCTCTTCTATAGACAAATAAATATTGTAAAATATTAGTAGTAGAGCAGAATTGTAGTGTAGCTTCCCAATCTACCTTTATTTTCATTAATATGTTATTTTTCCTCACTGATTTCCTGATACCTTAAGTTCATGCTGCCATTCTAGTTGCATATTTTGGAAGTTTAAATCCCTATGAAAGAGTCACAAAAAAAAAATATTTATCTGCAATTTACCAAAAGCAAATAACGTAGCATTTGCAAAACCAGAAAAAATATGAATCGCTTATCAATATAAATATTTTATTACATTATAACTTTTTACTACTTTTCATATAGTTTATTTGTTTCCTTATTTCCTTTCCTCACTGAGCTTTTTTTCCCTGTTAGAGCCATTGGGCTTATAGCATCCTACTTTTCTAACTTGAGATTATAGTTTAGCTAGTAGTATAGTTGTAGTAGTTGTATTAATAATAATAATAATAATAATAATAATAATAATAATAATAATAATAATAATAATAATAATAATAATAATAATAATAATAATAATAATAATAATGAAAGCATTCTTACCCAACTGTTTCTTATCATGATCATTTATTCCCGACAGTTTATTCACATCAACAAACCTCAAAAAACATCTACACCGAGATCATAATCGTTATCATCATAATTTTCCTACGGTTCATGTCCCTCATTATCATCACTAATAAAAATACTATTAATAATCAGGAAGACGATTACAGAATCTACCTTCACATTTAATTCTATGTATCTTTTCCCTAAACATCATTTAGCAGAAACTATCTGTTTGTTGTTAAATGATAATTAAATCGACATTGGTCTCGTTCACTTAAAAAAGAAAGAAAGAAAAAACAAAAATACTATTAATAATCAGGAAGAAGAATACAGAATCTACCTTCACATTTAATTCTATGTATCTTTTCCCTAAACATCATTTAGCAGAAACTATCTGTTTGTTGTTAAATGATAATTAAATCGACATTGGTCTCGTTCACTTAAAAAAGAAAGAAAGAAAAAACAAAAATACTATTAATAATCAGGAAGACGATTACAGAATCTACCTTCACATTTAATTCTATGTATCTTTTCCCTAAACATCATTTAGCAGAAACTATCTGTTTGTTGTTAAATGATAATTAAATCGACATTGGTCTCGTTCACTTAAAAAAGAAAGAAAGAAAAAACAAAAATACTATTAATAATCAGGAAGAAGAATACAGAATCTACCTTCACATTTAATTCTATGTATCTTTTCCCTAAACATCATTTAGCAGAAACTATCTGTTTGTTGTTAAATGATAATTAAATCGACATTGGTCTCGTTCACTTAAAAAAGAAAGAAAGAAAAAACAAAAATACTATTAATAATCAGGAAGACGATTACAGAATCTACCTTCACATTTAATTCTATGTATCTTTTCCCTAAACATCATTTAGCAGAAACTATCTGTTTGTTGTTAAATGATAATTAAATCGACATTGGTCTCGTTCACTTAAAAAAGAAAGAAAGAAAAAACAAAAATACTATTAATAATCAGGAAGAAGAATACAGAATCTACCTTCACATTTAATTCTATGTATCTTTTCCCTAAACATCATTTAGCAGAAACTATCTGTTTGTTGTTAAATGATAATTAAATCGACATTGGTCTCGTTCACTTTAAAAAGAAAGAAAGAAAAAAAACACAGATAGAGAGCACGACTTTTATTCATACGTTAAATTTGATATTCAATCATTTTATATCATATTCAAATTCTCGCGTAGGCTACAATAGCAATTTGGGAAAACATAGAGATAGATATTTCACTTCTTCTTCTTGTTACACAAATTGTAATTTTACCAATCCCAAAAATAAAGCAAAATAAAACTGGTCGCACTTAATTAAAGAAGATGGCGGTAGAATGAAAAAGTAGTGCTATATTACCTACGTTAAATAAGAGAAATTACCTATACTCAATCTTTTTTAATGAGGCGCATTTGCACCGACTCGTAGCGGTTCCCTTTTAGCTCGGAAAAGTTTCCTGACTGTTGATTGGTTAGACAAGATAATTCTAACCAATCAGCGATCAAGGAACTTTTCCGAGCGAAAAGGGCACCACTGCGAGTCGGTGCAAATCTGCCACGCTAAAAAGAATTGACTATAGTATACATGGCTCGAGTTTCTTTGTACTCCTCTCTCTCTCTCTCTCTCTCTCTCTCTCTCTCTCTCTCTCTCTCTCTCTCTCTCTCTCTCTCTCTCAGCATTACTATTCTCCATTTTCCATTGAGATATCACCATTCCTAATGGCCCAACAACACGTCCCAAGAAAGACTTGTATGGCTGAAACCGGCCATTACCCTTCCTGCTAAACTGATTTATCGCGAGGCAAATGTCAACCTTTTTTTTTTTTTTTTTTTTTCTTTTTAGAATATCTTCCCTTCACCTTGGCTTTTTGGATATTAAAGAGTAAAATAGATAGGCTTACTGATAAAGGAAAGTTAATTTTATTGAAGATTTTTCCCTTCCACGCGAGATATCCTGCTTGATATCAAGTTTTCCTTAAGTCTGTATAATGAATATAAGTTTTTATTAAATTTTTGAGGCAGTCTTCATAC
>NC_090740.1:113743873-113758873 GCF_036898095.1 Palaemon carinicauda | reverse complement strand
AGAGAATCCAACATTTAGGAAAGGGAGAGAGAATCCAACATTTAGGAAAGGGAGAGAGAATCCAACATTTCGGAAAGGGAGAGAGAATCCAACATTTAGGAAAGGGAGAGAGAATCCAACATTTAGGAAAGGGAGAGAGAATCCAACATTTAGGAAAGGGAGAGAGAATCCAACATTTAGGAAAGGGAGAGAGAATCCAACATTTAGGAAAGGGAGAGAGAATCCAACATTTAGGAAAGGGAGAGAGAATCCAACATTTAGGAAAGGGAGAGAGAATCCAACATTTAGGAAAGGGAGAGAGAATCCAACATTTAGGAAAGGGAGAGAGAATCCAACATTTAGGAAAGGGAGAGAGAATCCAACATTTAGGAAAGGGAGAGAGAATCCAACATTTAGGAAAGGGAGAGAGAATCCAACATTTAGGAAAGGGAGAGAGAATCCAACATTTCGGAAAGGGAGAGAGAATCCAACATTTAGGAAAGGGAGAGAGAATCCAACATTTCGGAAAGGGAGAGAGAATCCAACATTTAGGAAAGGGAGAGAGAATCCAACATTTAGGAAAGGGAGAGAGAATCCAACATTTAGGAAAGGGAGAGAGAATCCAACATTTAGGAAAGGGAGAGAGAATCCAACATTTAGGAAAGGGAGAGAGAATCCAACATTTAGGAAAGGGAGAGAGAATCCAACATTTAGGAAAGGGAGAGAGAATGATAAACTATAGAAGGAAAGTATTTTGGAGACATTTTTAATCAGATAAATGATAATAAATAACACAAATGTATTTTCTGGCAGGTATCGTGGGTAAGGCGACGAGATTGGCACATTCTAACATCCGGAACACTAGCCTACACCAAAGAGGAGAGATTCAGCGTTCACCATCCAGAGGGCAGCACTGATTGGACACTTGTTATAAAATATATAGAAAGCTCTGATGCCGGGACTTATGAATGTCAAGTAAGTCAAACCTAATCAAACGGAACTTGTTTGTATGTGAAGGACGTCTTTGGTATTTGTTATCATTCAAAAGTTTGGCAGACTGCTGAAGAACCTAACTACATGATTGCTCTTAATACTTTGATGTACATATGATAAACCTAAGTTGTGTTATTGGATTATTCTCATAACATGATACTAATATATAAAAATTATGCCAAATATATGTAAAACTTCTCCTTATTTGGCATTTACCGAATTATTTTAGATAATACTCGAGTTATAGTTCAGATAAAAGTGGGTATTCAAGCATTTAAAAAATAATAATAATAAAAATTCTTCTTACACCGAGAATACATATTGCAAATGGTAGCTATCGTTTGATTGATTAATTAGAAGCTGTCGGGCGTTAGGCATAATGCTATTATTTCCTTTATTATTTTACTTCTAATAAATGCTATAAAGCTCATCACATGTTTCCTCCCATCTCTTCAGAAAAAGTAGGATTAGCTGCCAAACTATGATTCTTAATGTTTGCAGTTTCCCATTAATTTCAAATCACTCCGTTCTGTCTTGCCTTCTTTGTATTTTTACATTCCATATGCCTGTACATACATATTTTCCAATCAGTTAATTTAAAAAGATATAGATAAATAATCCTTTCCTACGTTTAAATGTGGTATTATTAGTCACTCCGTTGTCTTAAAACTGGTTTTAAGAAGCCAATAATTTTGAAACGGGATTCCATTCCTACAGCCAGGGGTATGGTAGTGTATATTACCACTAAGTACCCTGCTTCTCATAAGTCCTGCTATGAATGTGGATTTCGTGGCAGGCATAACAGCTTCAGCTTCTATATGTGTTCAATCTACCGGAATCAAGACTTGGATGATTCTATCTTCGATTGTCTTCTTACCATTATGGCTAAGATAAAAGAAGATGATAGAAAGGCCTCTTTTGGCTTTGTTGGGGATTTCAGTGTTTGCCATAGGGAGTGGTTGAATTCTATTTCACCTACCGATTTAGACTTTGCTTCTGAATCAGACTGTGAGCAAATTATAAGTGAAGCTAATTATAGGTCTGGTAACTGCTTGGACCTTGTATACACCGACTCCCCTGAGCAGCCTGTTCCTGATATATCATACTTATGTAAGATGTACATGAAATCTCAAGCAGACTAGAATGAGATTCTGAGATTTTTGGGGGATTGAATTAGTCACAATTGTATAGAAGTGTTGATCCTGTTGTCCCTTTGAATGGGAATCTAATCAACATAATTCATAAGTATATCCCTTCTTGTGTGCTAAGGTAGCGAGTGAAAGACAAACCATGGTTCAATGATGATTGTAGACACGCTTATTTGGTGAAGGGATCCTATCATCTTTGGAAGGGTAAAAGATTAGAATTGACTTGGAATAACTATACTCAGCTTAGAGCTTTTGCTCAGAGAGTTTATACTTCAACTGAAAACAAATGTAATTTAACCATAAAAGAAACCATTTCTGGTACAACCAAGGAACATATTTGGTGAACTACCTTAAATCTGCAGTCTTTGGTGCAGATGAAACAAATGCTCCTTCACTTAAACCAGATGGTTTTGTTACTCACTGTCCAATGGAAAAGGCAACCTTTTTGGCTGATGTGTTTGACAGTGACCAGAGTAATGAGAAACTTGATCTTCCTTCTTCCTGCGACAGAAACAACAAACTGAGGAGTAACCCTACCAACCGGGACATCTCTAACTAAGAAAATTCAACCGATGAAAACACCACCGACCAAGACAGAGACAGCTTTGATCAACGACAGGACAACCTGCCTAGTCTGCATACCCTCTCAGTGAGCGCTCCCCCCAATCAGAGCCCAACTGCTGGAGGACAAGATGGCGACTCATTACCCATGAGTGAGTGGGAAGGCAGTCTGACTAAACTACAGCTGCTCTCAGCGAGCTGCTTAGTCAATGAGTATCCGTCATTTTATCAATTTCAGTATCCGCTGCCTCTCTGCCTAAGTCAGAATTGCTACATATATAGATGTAGCTAGCATCGTTTCCACTACTCTAGCCCGAGGAAGGGAGACAGCACTCTCGAAACATGTAGCTTGTCCACTATATTCTTTTATCCGACTTGTAAATTTTACCTAACTTGTAAAGTTTACATGAAAACCTTGATTCGCCAATTATTCCTGAATTTGACTACCCACCATAAAGGATGACATTTGCCCAATTACTGGCTGTATGCAGTAATCATGAAAAGAAGACAATAAGAGCCATCGAGAAGACTGAGTATAAGATCAATGCAACTGAGGCAGTCATTATTTTCACCAACAATAATAATAATAATAATAATAATAATAATAATAATAATAATAATAATAATAATAATAATAATAATCATAATAATAATAATAATAATAATAATAATAGTAGTAGTAGTAGATCAGGAATAAGCAACTCAGTACCCCCAAGTACATGTCCTACATATTGAGATGAAAATCAGTAGTTGAGGTCATAATCAAAGTATTGAAACAATTTTTCAGATTAGATTGATCACCAAATATTCCAAAAGACTTCCTAAATAAAAAATTTTCGTAATTGACAAAGAACCAGACCAAACGTGTATATCAAAAGTAAATTTGCTATCAAGAATCACATCTAAAATTTTAAAGGAGTAGTATAGAGTTAAAGAAACATTATCAGTGTTGAGAGCTTGATGTTGAGGAGCCTCTGTCAAACTTGATGTTTTATCCCTTTTGAATTTTGGCTAGATCTCTATCAAGGGACTCAGCCACACCAGATCTACGTTTAGAAAATGGAATTAAGGGAAAGAGAGTGGCTTCATATGCAAATGCAAAGACCTTCTTTGTAGGCCAAATCATATATCGTGTGTATATGGTATGAAAACCAATGTGTATTTTTTATTATTGTCAAGTATAATTACACTAACTATCATATCTTTTATCTATCCCACAGGTATCCACAGGGACTGGGATACTATCGAGACTTGTGGAACTAAACGTTGTTGAACCTAAGGCGGTGATACCAGGTAATGGGGAATACCATATAGACGTTGGCTCTACCATTACTTTGGATTGCTTCATACACCAGGTAATGATAATTCTGTTATTCTATAATTGTTATAGCCACGTGCAGCCGAAATCTGATTATAAGCTCCATAACAACAGGTGCATCATCAAATAATTGCTTCTGATAACTCCTTAAGAAACATAGCCCCAAGGAAAATGATTGGGGATAATCGAGCACAAGAGAGAGAGGGCAACCAATTTTAATGAGGTTTCTTGTAGATTTGCAGAAAAGACTCTTATAAATATCTAGTAGCGTATATTTTAAATGATGCTTTGATGACAAAAGAAGTAAGTTGCAGGAAACGGGACCTAATAAGATAAGCTGCACGTGTACATGTTCGAAGATGAATTTGAGAATTTCTTGAGGCCAGAGTTGGATTATGTGATGTGACTGTTGATATAGCTTTCATTTATTTGTGCATAATGCAGAGTTTGGGTTAATATGAACAGAATTAGGTGAAAACAGATATTTCATAATGCCAATTGATGTACCGAGGAAGATTAATTTAGAGATCTGTTTTGAAAAGGTTGTTGGAATAGCATATCTTTCATTTTCTATAAATGTAGGAAAAATGTGACTGTTTTGTAGGTATGTTATTAAAAATCAAACTAAATTAGATTAACAGGCCATAGAGACCAGAAAATTAACCTTTTATGAAACACAGTTATCCTCTTACTTATATTTTAGACGAAATGTTTCTGTTATTACAATAAGCATGATAGACATGACCTGGGAATTTATTACCAGAAGAATGTTCACAAAATAGTTACTAAATAAAGCTTAATGTCTATAGAAAGATTGAAGAGAAAAGTATAATTCAAAACTAATGGAAATTTTCACGATTTACAAATATTTCAAAATATCTTATGAACAACTTTTCACCCATTACTATATTGAACATTTTCATTCCACATAAAACAAAAATACTAATTAAATAAAGGTATCACAATAAAAAAAAAATACTCTCTTGATAATTTTTGTAAGGAATAAAATCCATATACTAATTTCAGAGCTTTACTGGCTTACCCAGAGTACCACATTTCATTTTTGTTTAATTTATCCTAAGATGTAAAATTTCATTTCAGATGCTCAATCTAGTAATAAAAAGGAAATCTAATTTGATTAGTTTATGTTCGGTTTTTGTAATCGAGATTCAGCAACGTATTTGTAAGTGAAAAAAAAGAAAAAAAAATATAAACATTTTTAAAATCTTCGTTCCATGATTTCTGATTTCTTGAAGCTCCTTTAGTTTATATCCAAATCAACCGGTGAAACATTTCTCTTCTCCTTAGATTACTAAATCTCCTTCTCTGTCATTTTTCGGGGTGCATATCTCCCTCCTAAGAGATGATTTCCAAATAGGGAACTACGGTGATTTTATCATGTATAAGTTTCATTTGAAACACTGACATGCTGACAAATAGCACCCAAGCTAAAGTACAACTTTCAACATAGAACTTTTTCTAATGTATATAATTTTGCCAAATAAAAGGATATCACCTTACATGTTCTTGATACAAAATATATCCATATCATAGCTATGCTCTAACGTGACAGAAAACCCATTAACAATTACTGCCACTGATTGTTTAATCCCACCTACCTGTTCCCCTCTTGCTCATTTTGTTCACTTTAATGCGACACGTTTCCGCCTTCCTGTTAAAGACTGATCCACATTGGAACCGTCACGTCACATCACATCACGTCACGTCACTGTTCCGGCAACCATGCTATGTATTCACTCTATGCATCACGTCACCGTATCATCTCGTCACATCACCGTTCTGTCAACCGTTTTATGTATTCACGCTATTCATTACATCCCCGTCTCATCACGTCACATCACCGTTCAGTCAACCGTGTTATGTATTCACGCTATACACCATGTCACCACCTCATCTCATCACATAACTGTTCCGTCAACCGTATTATGTATTCACGTTATACACCACGTCACCACCTCATCACATCACATCACCGTTCTGTCAACCATGCTATGTATTCACACTATTCATCACATCTCCGTCTCATCACATACGTCACCGTTCCGTCACCCGTGTTATGTATACACGCTATACACCACGTCACTGCCTCATCATATCACTGTTCTGTTAACCGTGCTATGTATTCACATTATTCATCATATCCCCGTCTCATCACATCACGTCACCGTTCCATCAACTGTGTTATGTATTCACGCTATACACCACGTCACCGCCTCATCATATCACCGTTCTGTTAACCGTGCTATGTATTCACGCTATTCATCACATCCCTGTCTCATCACGTCACGTCATTGTTCTATCAACCGTGTTATGTATTCACACTATACAACATGTCACCGCCTCATCACGTCACATCACCGTTCCGTCAACCGTGCTATGTATTCACACTATTTATCCCGTCACCGTCTCATCATATCACCGTTCTGTTAACCGTGCTATGTATTCACGCTATTCATCACATCCCTGTCTCATCACGTCAAGTCATTGTTCTATCAACCGTGTTATGTATTCACACTATACAACATGTCACCGCCTCATCACGTCACATCACCGTTCCGTCAACCGTGCTATGTATTCACACTATTTATCCCGTCACCGTCTCATCATATCACCGTTCTGTTAACCGTGCTATGTATTCACGCTATTCATCACATCCCTGTCTCATCACGTCAAGTCATTGTTCTATCAACCGTGTTATGTATTCACACTATACAACATGTCACCGCCTCATCACGTCACATCACCGTTCCGTCAACCGTGCTATGTATTCACACTATTTATCCCGTCACCGTCTCATCATATCACCGTTCTGTTAACCGTGCTATGTATTCACGCTATTCATCACATCCCTGTCTCATCACGTCAAGTCATTGTTCTATCAACCGTGTTATGTATTCACACTATACAACATGTCACCGCCTCATCACGTCACATCACCGTTCCGTCAACCGTGCTATGTATTCACACTATTTATCCCGTCACCGTCTCATCACGTCACATCACCGTTCCATCAACCCTGTTATGTATTCATGCTATACACCACGTCACCGCCTCATCACATCACATCACCGTTCCGTCAACCGTGCTATGTATTCACACTATTCATCACATCCCCGTTTCATCATGTCACGTCACCATTCCATCAACCGTGCTATGTATTCACACTATTCATCGCGTAAATAAATTGATGTGTTCACACAGAACAGTTCATTGCCGTCACAGCACCATTACATCACTGCACTGTCACGGCACTGATTCTTTCAGAGAATCTTTTGACGTGACGTGACGTGACGTGATGTGACGTGGCGCGACAGTGCAGTGTGAATCAGCCTTCAACACGTTCGAAATACACAATATAATCTTTTCATCAATCGGTTATACTCTAATCTTTTTAAATGATTGATAAATATCAGAACACTTCTATCATTTGGATTTGGCCGAGCATACATTCTACCAGTTTTCAATAACTCCATGGTTCTCAGCTCTCAGTTCTTATTATACTACGCAAACGTTTATTCTATTTGAACAGCCTAAGTTTATAACTATATTTATAATTAAACTATTACAAATCGTAAGAGCACATGTTTTTTCCTAATTTCTAATCGATTCGTGTTATATTTTCCATTCAAATTATATGATGATCTCATATCTCCCCTTATACAATCTCGTCCAATATATTTACTAACGTACATCTAAAAGAGTCTAGTAATTACATTCTTCCATTATCAATATAGACATTAATTGCTCTGCTTTTGTGATTTCCGGTATCCCTCATAATGTAATTCCTGATACAAATTTACTTTGTCCCTCTCATAGTTCAAATGTTAATTCCTTTCAATATTTTCTGTAATTTATTTTCATCAGCCTTAATTCTAACTGCAATTTAGAAATCGAGATCACTACCAAATACACAAAGATATGTTCAGTTGCAATACATGAATATTTCTTATCTTCATGTGCTTACATTGTATCAATTTCATCGTTAAAGACGTGGAAATTGCCTTTACCAATTCTACACACAAAAAAATCTATATCCAATATATATTTCATATATCAGTCCCTTTTGTCTTTTATTTTTCTCACGTAACTTTTTCCCTCCCAGGCTCTACCTTCCCTGTCCAACACCACATCCTTCTTCCTTTATCATTTTTTGTGACATTGTGTGAAAGCTAATTATACGTCTCATCCCTTTCCAGAGTCTGCTGGCACCACAATATATCTTTTGGTACCACAACTCCCGAATGATTAACTATGACAGAGAGCGTGGAGGCGTCAGTGTCCGTATAGACACAGGTCCTCAAGTACGCTCTAGACTCACAGTTACTCGGGCTACTCCAGCTGATTCTGGCAATTACACGTGTGCAGCAGCTAACAGTCAACCTGCATATACGACGGTGTACATTACGAATGGTGAGTATGTTTCAAACAATGAGGATTTCAAAATACTCGTCATTACATAGATTAGGATTGTCAATATATATAGGATTATCATATGAACCTTTTTTGAAATCCAATTTGTTATTGATTTCCTAAATTCAAGTTTTCCGCTTACTCTGTGTGTAATCCTTTCATTGATATATGTTCAATTCTTCATCTAATTTTAGAAATTTGATAATTTGTTTTTAATATAGATTCGAACTGTCAATAGATATTGGATTAGCATATGAACCTTTACGAAAATCCAAAATCATTAAATGATTGATGAGTTCCAGGCAGAGTAAAACCAATTTTATTGATTTCCTAAATTCAAGTTTCCCACTTACTTTTAGTTTAGTCATTTCATTGATATATGATCAAATCTTCCTCTATGTTTAGAATTTTCCTAACTTGTTAAAGTTATTACAATCAAATCTTTCTCGATTTTAAATTTAAACAAAAGTTTTTTAACAGTCGAAACCTCTTTGTTCCTTTGGCCGCCTTAACAAAGGAAGACATTCCAGCATTGAGTCTTGCACTCTCCCAATAGATGACATTGACCTTATGCATGTAAATGATGACCGTAAAATCAGTTATGCATATGGTGTTTGAAGTGCAAGTGATCAAGTCATTATTCGGTGATGTGTTGCATTTCTAAAACATTTTATCATTTTGCCAAAATAATTACACATTCCAGTTTTTATAAGGTATTGATAATAACAATAATATTTTAGCAGGAGGCCCTGTTTTATGGATATTTGATTGAAAACTTCGGCGGCTTCAGTGGCGTCAACTTTATAAAACACTGCTTAAATTGCTCTAATTTCCTTAGATTCAGCAGCACTCTAATATACCAATAACGGCTCAATTCCAATTTTCATATAGAAAATGCATATTTATGAATTAATAAACTACGTTTTTTCATTTTAAAAGTACACAAATAACATTTGTTTAGACACAAAGTTAATGGACGTTCTGGGGTTCGGTGGTCGTGTTCTTGTCGTTTTGGGGTAACAGTGGTTACGGTGTATCATGTTTCAAATAGTAAAACACGTCTGCTCATCATCAGGATTCAAATTAATTTATATAGAAGAGGATTTCATAGCTGTAAATAAGCGAATCCATATGTGCTTTATTCTGGGAGTTGTATATCCTAGAAATGTTGGGGGGTGAGCTATGAGTTGAATGGCAGCTAGGTAATTGGGTCGTAAACAAGTTACGTTTATAACATTCCTACCAAGAGGAATCTGTTTGTTGATTGGCCATGAATCTCACCAGGAGAAGCTACATTCCAAGTACACTCATAGCTGGTATCATCTATTCTTTCCATAAATGAAGGATAGCCTACCTTTGGCATGTAAGTAGGAAAATCTCTTCCTGCGGGGTGTTGAAGATAGGTTTCTCTTGTTGGATCAGTAGTAGCTCCGTAAGTCTTAGTTATCTATTGTCCTGGCCACTGCCGATGATTTCCATATTGCTCATGATGTGTTCTCGCAAGATGGACCTATCATTTGTCTTCTAGCAATTCCAGTGGAGCAGCCAGGGAGCAGCCTCCATGAAACTTGTTATCACTCATTGCCCCTCCTTTACTACAAAGGAATAACACACTTTTATTACCAGCAATTCACTATAGCCATTAAGGACATGGCTTTGAGGACAACATCTTTCTCAGTCAAGGAAATAAGGAGCTTAACTTCGTAATCTACTTCAGATTTTCTATTACCAAAACCTTGGTTATTGAAAATAGTACAGCCCCTTCTGCGTAGGAAATCGTGAAGAGGACAAATGTTTTTACCCTTACACATGCTGCATTGAAGGGTGCCCCGTCAGCTACATCGGAAAGACCACCATGTGGCTTTCTAAATGACTGTCTTGTTATGTGCAGTAAGGTGCTATGAGGGCACATTTCCAGCAAACTCTCAATAGGTCCATTTCAAAAGAACACATCGTGAACACTAAGGAAATCAACAGCATTGCCCTAGACAGCTTTAGACTTAGAATTCTGAAGACTCTACTGATCCAGTAGGAGCAACCTGACGAAGGACCACTGCTCATCTTGAATACGGAGAGTCATACTAATCAAGATGACTGATGACCAAAGCATTGATGAGCGGAGCGGAAGCTTGCCTGGAACTAAGTCTCCGGTGTGAGCAGACACTCCTCATTCACTACATGATCTCTTAGACTAACAGCATTTTAGCAAATGTTTGTAGTGTTTGTTTTTCTTCTTCTTTGTCTGCATCTTTTCCCACTTTCATGTGGGGTCGATTCTTCTGACCAGCTTTCTTCATCTACCTCTGTCCCAAACCTCATCACCAGTTAATCCCATTGATCGAAGGTCACCCTTGATATAGTCCATCCACCTTCGCTTTGGTCTTCCTCTCCTTCTTGTTCCCTGTACCTCCACTTCCATCAACCTCCTCCCAATATACTGTTCATCTCTTCTCATGACATGACCATACCACCTCAGTCTACTTTCTTGGATTTTATCTGATAGTTTTCTAATACCTGTGATACCCCTAATTACTTCATTTCATATCTTACCTCTTCTTGTTCTGGACGAAATTAGAGTCAATCACTTCTAGAGCTTAATCAGTGAAGGCAAGTATTGCCAATCTATAGGGATGACATGCACAACACATCCATCTACTGCTAGCCCGAACAGGAGAGCAATGAGATTATGTTTAATTGCGAGTAAAACGAGTCACGTCTGAGCAAAAAACATTTGAGTTAAGTAATATGGCGATGTGGCAAGTTATAACATGGAGTGCGGGGAGGGTGATGAGGTCATGTGTCGGAAATTCTTACCACCACTGATCGAGTGATCCCTGCGATTGGCAATAATTTCGTCCGGGGACAAATCCTTCTAAACTTTGTAAAAATACGGCTTTGAACTCGGCTTAGAGTCTGGCTCCATCACAGCTATTACATTCACCTTCATTTCATTCCTAGTTAATGAGAATTCGACGCCCGGAATGTGGCCCTTCAGGATTCGTATAAATACATCTATGAAGCCCTTATCTTGTTAATTACTCTTCAAGCCTGATGATGAGCAGATATACCTTGATGCTTGAAATGCATTGCGACTTAATCTCCCAAAGCGAATACAGCAAGAAAGCAATTGCCGAAGCAAGAACGTCCCTGGACTTAATGCATAAGGGAACATCTATATGTATAATTTTAAGTAAAAAAAAAAAAGTATGATAATTTACTCATGAATATCCATATCCTCTCTGAAATTGATAATTGTGCAGTTTCTGGCACATTGCAGTTCTATTCTGAAGTAGAAATATGATTTGAACCATAGAAAATATCTTATAAGATCAGCGACATTCAATCAAAAGATAATAATAATAATAATAATAATAATAATAATAATAATAATAATAATAATAATAATAATAATAATAATAATAATAATAGTTTTGGTAGACAACAATTTTATTGAACTATCCACATATTCCAAAGTACACTTCGGGCACGCAAATTTTAACCAATATAGCACACAGCTCGTTAGATAAAGACTCGTTAAACCGAAATAAATTGCCAGAGTTATTGGGGAATGCCATTCTATTATTTACATCTTAAATGAAGGTTTTGGTCATGTTTAATTTTTCCTTCTTTTATATTATTGATCTTATTAAATCTATAGGAAACCTGAAGTATACAATTTGGTCTATTTTATATCCCTGGTTATTGCTATTCATGATTTTACTAAGAAAGTTTAATACTTTTTTGGAGAATAAATAGTCTAGGTAACCATTGTTGTTGAAGAGTTATTTTGATATTATTTCTTATTGTAAATTTAAATTATCATTTGATAACCTATAAGCTCTATTAATAAGAGCATTAACACTTAATTCTATAGATAAAAAGTAGATTAATTTGAATAACTTAAATCAAAACAATTTAAGGTGGGTTTCCTATAAAGAAAACTGTTGACTTTATATTGATGATATTAATGATCTACAAACTCCTAAAGTTAAAAGGCTTTCAGTTTTCTTTCACCTGCAACCTTGAGCATCAAAAGGGAAAATTTCAGGAAAAGCAGCATGATGGAGGAACTAACATCTATTTTTATTCTCTGCAGGCAACAAGATAGCAGCAATACAGCCTAGAGCCATGGCAGGAGGTGTAAGGCTGCAGAGCTGCAAGTTTCTCTTTACGCTGGTGTTTATAATGTCTCTTTTAAACAGCATCTGCTAAATCGAGTTTTTCATTCCGATCTAATGAAGTTATATTAAAAAGTGCGATCAAAATAATTTACCAAAAACAAAAAAAACAAAAACTATAATTTACTCGAACCATTCCATTTTCAAACGTTCAGCATATTGATCAGTCACGTGACATCAAACTTGTCATTTCGTTCTGATAATTATTTATGCATTTGGTTAGTGAAAGAATTTGTTGATATAAACTTAAAGATATATTCTTTTTTAATCATAATTCACTCATTTTATTTCTATCCAAAGCGTGTGATGTAAAATACACGATCTATGTTTTGATAAAAGTTTCTACTCATCGTTCTATGCATACAATTTTGCCTATCCCATTCTAATGCATAGAGTTGTTTACCTTACTGTTGCTCATTGTCATGAACTTTCCACAAGTAATGTGCTACACCCGATCCCAGATAATCACCTACACCGTACGTCTCTCTGAAGCTTATTAACGTTATCCTCAGAAAACTTTCATACTATCATCCTTGTTACAATATTGGTCGCGTTTCATACCAGTGAAAGTTTAGCTCAGTGCGAGTGAAATATTACTAATTAATATATATCTAGCGACGTAACATTGGCTGGAAACTGGCCCCAGAGAAGTATCGGGAAGAAATGGTGCGCTAAATGTCGTTTTGCTCAAGTTTCCTTAACAAATAGCTTCCTGTGCTTAGGAGTTTGAATTTCATCCAGGAGCCGGCTCTTAGAAGGGTGATAAAGAAACCAGATTAGAATTTCGATAATATAAAAAAAAAAAACCGAAACGCTCAATAGTGTTCAATAGTGTTGGATGACGTCAAATCATAGGTTGACAAATAACAATGTGTAAATATGTAGAAAGAAACAATTACTTCTCCAAATATTGCGGTGCCAAAAAAAGGATGGTTTTTATCAGTATACCGGCCAGACAGTTTCTTGCATGACTTGAAGGGGATGAGGATAATACGTCCGATATTTTAGAGTAACAAGAAAAGACGATCTTAGTTGGTATTGTATATAACCTGCGATGTCAAATGCCAGCAGGCTAAGGATAAAAATATACATATTTTTTTGCATAGGTTGTAGGTATATGTATAAAATCGTATCTGTTTAATTGTGTGTGTATATAATACAATGGAGACATTCATACATGTAAGACTAAGCGAATATCATCGCGTTCATGTGATGTGCTTTCATATTAGACACAGGAACGCAGACATGAACTGTATGTACATATAATAATCGGTTATTTCAACAGAGAAGCCATTACTGCAAATAACCTGCAGACTATGTTTGCTAATGTACACCACTATGTAAAAAGAACGATATCTAGTAATATATTTTTTGATAAACATTGGGACTACTTTTCGAACTAGGCTAAGGCACAATGTAAATACTTAACACTGTAGGTGTACGTAATGTTTTTGAATGTTTGTACAACACTAAGGACACTTATTTTGAGACGTCTTTCTAGCTACAAAAAGATATCACATAACACTTCAGGCAAATATCTATGTTTTCTTATATAATGTGATGTCTGTGAAATGTTTTCCCAGCAGGAACTTCCTCATATATAGTTTGATAATTTTCATGTTTTACTTATTACATTATGATTGAACATACCATTCTCGTACTGTATATTTCCAAACTACATTCATCCTTCAGTTTTCTTAAATGGAATATATTCCAGTTGTTATACAGCATTTTAAGGATAGATAAAGGTAGAATTGAAAGCGGTTTTATAGATATTTTTTTTTTGTTTTGCAAATACTAATGCTAAATTTCTAATTAAATCCAAAGAAATTGAAAAATAACATACAATCTCCTTTGAAAGTGGTTTTATTGATATTTTTTTTAAACACTAATGCTAAATTTCTAATTAAATCCAAAGAAATTGAAAAATAACATACAATCTCCTTTGAGAGTGGTTTTATTGATATTTTTTTTAATTACTAATGCTAAATTTCTAATTAAATCCAAAAATAGAAAAATAACACACAATCTCCTTCCAGTTGATACTAGTTTTACACGATTTCCCCAATTGTAACGTCGATGCTAAAATGGAAATCCTTGCATAATACCCCACGCATAAATGCACACAGAAACACAAACAAATCACACGAACACAAACGCTCAGAAAGAGCACCTGCTTCTCTGCAGCAAAAATACCAAAAGAAACACGTACTTCCTGTGGAGAGGAAATTCATGGAACGGAGGAAGTCGCTAACAACTGTTGCTGGAACACAGAGGCACACATTGCTTTCTTTATGCTTTTGTGTTACGATAACCCCCTTTGTATATTTTTACCTGTACATATTTTCATACTGTGTATGACTAGAGATGCATGTATAAATGGGACTTAAAA
>NC_090740.1:113733873-113736373 GCF_036898095.1 Palaemon carinicauda | reverse complement strand
TACCTTTATTTAGATATTTACTATCCAGTATCCTATTCAACAAGAGAGGATACATTGTCTATAATCATAATCTGTGGTAGAAATTTATATAGTACAAGAAATTGTTCTTTCAATATGCAGAAACAATACGAAACCATTTAAAATCCTTCTTCCAAAATACATAAAAAAATAGTTTTAATATGCAGGAGCAATACAAAGCCATTCAAAAACCCTTCTTTTGGCATAATGGACTTTATTTCATACATACTTTGAAACCCCGAAGCATATCTTGTATCCACCTCCCATTGCGAGTAGTCCAAACACCAATCAATACATCAGTCAGAATTTAAATCCTTCCATTGTGCCAGTATCATGTAGGTTGTTGCATTCCTAAATCCTCAAATGCATAAGCATGTTGTCTTGTTGTCTGTACACCAAAAGGTTAATCGATTTAATCTTCCTTCTGAACAAATAGGATTATTATATCAAATTGCGTTCACGTAACGTATTCGTGAGGTTATCTTGCAATTATATGCTAATCCTAGTACTGCAATTGTCAAGTGGCATATAAACCTTAGCTTTATATGAAGACCTGTATTCGTTGGCTTCTTGAAGCTTTTGTTCTTCCCGATCTTTTAAAAAATCTTTTGAATAAACTAGCATCTATTAATCAATAGTGAATATTAAATGATGCTAATAAACTAGTATCTATTAATCAATAGTGAAATAATAAACGATGCTATTGACTTTTAGTATATTTTGGACAATAAAGCAAAAGGATAAGAATGAATGATATATATTTTTAGTATTTTGCTCTCCGAACAAAATGTGTTTAAGAGTCTCTCGGTGCTATAGCCTTGCTTGGAATACGTCATAAACAGTGTTGATAGCGTTCTGGTAGCCATTATGACATACTTTCTGGAATCTTACAGGTTTCTTAAGGGAATATGCAGAACTATGCAATGATTGTCATTTTTGTCTTTCCTGGCTAATATGGACTTGAATAATGCTTATAAGGTCATATGAAAATATCTAATAATAATAATAATAATAATAATAATAATAATAATAATAATAATGATAACAATATTAATTTATATATATATATATATATATATATATATATATATATATATATATATATATATATATATATAGCCTACATATATATATACATATATATATATATGTATGTGTATATAATTATATATATACATATATATATACTTACATTTTTATATATATATATATATATATATATATATATATATATATATATATATATATATATATATATATATATAAGTGTGTATGTGTGTACTCCTCAAATATCCCATTTAATCAAAAGATACTTATGTTTAAAACCTCTATCACTGAATGCTTTACATATGAGACTTAATATGAACCCCCCCCCCCAAAAAAAAAAAAGAAATATCTTAAAAAACAATCAACCAAAAAGAAATATACCTGGTGCCTATTTTAATTTTCAGCTTCGTGAACAAACTCTTTGATCAGTGTTTGCCGTGGGGGTGGAGTGGGGTGGTGGGGGGGGGTACTGCTATCCAGTATGTTGCTAAATTAACACACTTTTTGGCTATTTTCCCTGTCACTTAGGTAGGAAATGAGCTCCATTTGTCGAAGTTTATGTCCTCGTATATTCTTTAACTTGTCAAATGGACTTCGGAAATTTAGGCTCATAGTGAGGGAAGTTCGGGAATTAATTTCCCTCTTGCGTAAAGATGAATGAAGAAGAATTTATTAGATTTATCTTCTATATCTTTATTTTTTTTTTTTCATTTTAGATTCCTGAATTCTCTGGGAGTTTTTCATCCTTTGCTAGAAATTTTTTCAAAGTAAAATAAAAAACTATTTATATTGTTAAATCAAAACAGCATTTTTTTTAAAGATGACTGAACAAGATTTTATTAGAATTATCTAGTATAACTCTAAAGGTATTTTTATTTTCTTTATAGTTTTAACTCCTAAACTCTGCGGTTTTATTATCTTTTGCTAGAAATTCATTTAAAGCAAATTAAAAAATATTCATATTGTTAAATTGAAACCATTTTTTTTATAGAGATGACCGAGGAAGATTTTATTAGATTTATCGAATACATCTTTAAAGTTTTTTTTTTTATATTTTAGATTCCTAAATTCTGTAGATTTTGATCAACTTTTGCTAAAAATATATTCAAAGTAAAATAAAACTATTTATATTTTCATATTTTTAAATCAAAACTGGATTATTTTTCTTAAAGATGACTGATCAAGATTTTATTAGAATAATCTATAATGTTTCTAAAGTTTTTTTTATATTTTAGACTCCTGAATTCTTTTGGGTTTATCATCCTTCGCTAGAAATATCTATCCAAAGCGAAGTAAGAAATGTTTATAATGTTAAATCGAACTGTAATTTTTTTTTTCTTAAATATGACTGTGGATGATTTTATTTGAATTATCTAGTATATTTAAAAAAAAAATATGTTTTATATTCCTAAATTATGTGGGTTTTGATCAACTT
>NC_090740.1:113719669-113727169 GCF_036898095.1 Palaemon carinicauda | reverse complement strand
ACCTCAAAAATAGAATAAAAAAGCCAACCTCAAATATAAAATAAAAAAGCCAACTTCAAATATAGAATATAAAATACAACCTCAAATATAGAATAAAAAAAGTCGAGCTCAAACACAGAATAATAAAGATGACCTCGAACACAATAAAATATCCACCTAAAATACATCCAATAAATGACTAGATTAATTAAAATAATAGACACTAGCCAAATGAATAAATGGGATTAATCAGAAATAGAAATAATAGCATGATCTCTGGAGTATCCTGATAAAGAATTGATTAACTACAATAACAGGAAAATTTAGTTAAGGCAACCTCATTGGACTAAAAGTGAGTTCATAATAAAATGAAAAAAATATGAATAATCTTCACAAATTTTATCTTTTCCTTCATACATAACAATTATTCCAGAAAATTCACACCAACCATAGCTCGCAGTTTTCAATGTAAACCAAAATACAGTATTATTATAGGTCGTCGTCCTACTACTACTACTACTACTACTACTACTACTACTACGACTACTACTACTACTACTACTACTACTATAGTCAATTTCTTTTAGCGATGCAGATTTTGCATCGACTCGCAGCGGTGCCCTTTTAGCTCGGAAAAGTTTCCTGATCGCTGATTGGTTGGACAAGATAATTCTAACCAATCAGCAATCGGGAAACTTTCCCGAGCTAAAAGGGCACCGTTGCGAGTCGGTGCAAATCTACCTCGTTAAAAGAAATGGACTATAGAATAACGAAAACATTATGATTAATCACAAATTTTATCTTTTTGTTTATACATAACAATTATTCCAGAAAATTCCCACCAACCATAGATCGCAGTTTTCAATGTAAATCAAAATATAGTATTATTATAGGCCGTCGTCGTACTACTACTACTACTACTACTACTACTACTACTACTACTACTACTACAAGGACGCTACCACCAGGCCACCACAACCCTCAACAGGAAAAGTTAAATTCTCCAATAGCTTATCGAGGCGATGATAAAGGTTCGTAACCTTTTTCCCTTTCGTAGGAAAATATTATCATGAATTAACTTCAAGTTATATTATGGGTGATTGAATTAAAGGAGATGAGCCAAGTGTGACTACCCTATAAGCCTTTATAAGCTCTGCGTTGGAAAACCTATACACTCGCCCTGATGACAAGCTCGGGTTATTATTATTATTATTATTATTATTATTATTATTATTATTATTATTAGTAGTAGTAGTAGTAGTAGTAGTAGTAGTAGTAGTCGTAGTCGTAGTCGTAGTCGTAGTCGTAGTAGTAGTAGTATAGTAGTAGTAGTAGTATTTATTATTATTATTATTATTATTATTAGTAGTAGTAGTAGTAGTTGTAGTATTTATATTATTATTATTATTATTATTAGTAGTAGTAGTAGTAGTAGTAGTAGTAGTAGTAGTAGTAGTAGTAGTAGTAGTAGTATAATTATTATTATTATTATTACTATTATTATTATAATTGAAAATATTATTATTACCAAGTAAGCCACCGCCATTACTATTATTATTATTATTATTATTATTATCATTATTATTCTTTGTCTACATCTTTTCTCACTTATTATTATCATTATTATCATTATTATTATTATTATTATTATTATTATTACTTGCTAATCTACAACCCTACGTGGAAAAGCAGGATGTTATAAGCCCAAGGGCTCCAACAGGGAAAATATCCCAGTGAGGAAAGGAAATAAGGAAACAGGTAGAATATCATAGAATGGTTGAGAATGACACTTACTACATTTGTTATGTATCTTATTTAGGACCGTCAGCCATTATAGCCTCTAAATATAATTATCTTGATGTAGAAGAGACTCTTTACCTATGGTAAACATCTCTTCTAGCAGAAGGAAACTCCAAAGTCAAACCATTGTTCTCTAATCTTGGGTAGTGCCATAACCTCTGTACCATGGTTTTCCACTGTCTTGGGTTAGAGTTCTCTTGCTTGAGGATACACTCAGGCTCTCTATTCTATCTTATTTCCCTTCCTCTTGATATTTTAAGTTTTAATAGTATTTATATGACAGATTTATTTTAAGGTTGTTACTGTTCTTAAATTATTAAATTTTCCCACTGGGCTACTTTTCCCTGTTGGAACCCTTCGGCTTACAGAATCTTGCTTTTCCAACTAGGGTTATAGCTTAACAAGTAATAATAATAATAATAATAATAATAATAATAATAATAATAATAATAATAATAATGTATGGATGTGTTTGAGTAAGTTGGTCTTATGCCAGCACAGGCTCCAGTTCTATTGAGTTGCTGATATAAGGAAGATCTTGGCTGGGATAAGAAAAGTTGCGTTTCGAAAGCAAGAGAGAAAACAAGAAGTTTTTTTCACAAATAAAAAACGGAGCGACGAAGAAAAGAAACAAATGAACATAAAAACACTAATTTTCACACATGCAATATAAATAATACCAATGATTGTTATGAATAAGTACTTAAATGAAGTACGTAAATACGTGCAAAAACTTATTCATACAAAAAGGACGATGTGACATAGAACAGTATCAACACAAATAGAAATTTATATAAATCATATAAATAAGATGAACAAAAATGTTTTTACCTCTAAATGAGAGCAAGCACAAAGCCCAACTTCCAACAATCCCCCCCCCCACAAAAAAAAAAAAAAAAAAAAAAAAGCCATATCAACTAAAAATTGCTAAAACTGATTCACACACAAAGTAAATGTGATAGAAAAGTACCGACACAAATAGAAATAATACGATAAATAAAATATAAAGTTCTATAGCTCTAAATAAGACAAACACAAAGCACAACATCCCCCCCCCAAAAAAAAAAAAAAAAAAAAACCATAAACAAAGAAAAGTCTGACAGAAATTGTAAAAACTAATTCACATACAAAAAAAAAAAGGAAAGAAGTACCGACACAAATAGAAATAAATATATAAATATATAAATAACACAAACAGCTAACTCTTGAACAACCACAAATCACCACTTCCCACATTCACCGAAAAAAACCACGAAAATCCAGATGAACTCCGGACTGAATTTGTGGCTGCCAATCGCAAAATCATAATCCATAATTATGGCCACAAGTGACCTCTCATCCCATCCCCACCCCCTCCCCCACATCCAAAACTATTACTACATCGGCTACTGCACACTGAACGTTTCTACTTGCAAGGGAATTAACAAGCTGACGTTAAGCTGGTTTACCTTACCCTAATCTACATAATCCCATAACCATTTGAATACTCACAATGGTTTCGGATGTAAATTACCGACACCAAGATATATTTTATTCATCACGGTGCGTCTTTGGGAGTTTTAAAACTGCTTAAAAACACATCTAATATTGTGTTGCTGTGGAAAATGATTATGTAAATGTCTTCGTAAATGTATGAAAAGTGCTTAAAAACACTTCTAATATTGTTTTGCTGTGAAAACTTCTTCGTGATTGTGTGAAAAGTGCTTAAAACACGCCTAATATAGTGTTGTTGTGAAAAAATGTTTATGTAAATGTCTTCGTAAATGTTGTGTTGCTGTGTAAAATGATTATGCAAATGTCTTCGTAAAAGTAAGAAAAGTTATTAAAACACACCTAATATTGTGTTGTTGAAAATGATTACGTAAATGTCTTCGTGAATGTATGAAAAGTGCTTAAAACACATCTAATATTGTGTTATTGTGTAAAATGATTATGTAAATGTCTTCGTAAATGTTGTGTTGCTGTGTAAAATGATCAGTAAATGTCTTCATAAATGTATGAAAAAATGCTTAAAACACTTCCAATACTTGTGTTGCAGTGAGAAATGATTATGTAAATGTCTTCGTAAATGTTGTGTTGCTGTGTAAAATGATTATGCAAATGTCTCCGTAAATGTATGAAAAGTTATTAAAACACACCTAATATTGTGTTACTGTGAAAAATGTCTTCGTGAATGTATGAAAAGTGTTTAAAACACATCTAATATTGTATTTCTGTGAAAAATGATTATGTAAATGTCTTTGTAAATGTGTGAAAAGTGCTTAAAACACATCTAATATTGTGTTGCTGTGTAAAATGACTTCGTAAGTGTATGAAAAGAGCTCAAAACACATCTAATATTGTGTTGATGTGTAAAATGACTTCGTAAGTGTATGAAAAGAGCTCAAAACACATCTAATATTGTGTTGCTGTGTAAAATGACTTCGTAAGTGTATGAAAAGAGCTCAAAACACATCTAATATTGTGTTGCTGTGTAAAATGACTTCGTAAGTGTATGAAAAGAGCTCAAAACACATCTAATATTGTGTTGCTGTGTAAAATGACTTCGTAAATGTATGAAAAGAGCTCAAAACACATCTAATATTGTGTTGATGTGTAAAATTATTATATAAATGTCTTCGTAAATATATGATAGGTTGAAAGAGGGATATGAAATGTTTTTTTTTTCTTAATCGAATTAAAGGGTAAATGCATGCCATAATATGTACGCAGTAATATGTATAGATTGCGCAGCGCGAATTGCTGATGATAGAATAAGCGTTTTACATAAATAGTGACAAGGATCACTTAATAGTAGCCTATGGATTTTTTAAAATGGATTTTGAAGTTTTAAATTTCGTTTTCTGTTTTACCTACTTTTTTTTAAAATAAAGTTAATATGTTGAAATAAAAATTTAATGGAAAAGTAATCATGATTGCTATGAAGAATGAAGGTATTATGGTATATATATATAATATATATATATATATATATATATATATATATATATACTGTATATATATATATATATATATATATATATATATATATATATATACATATATACACACACATATATGCGTTTAAGTGTGTATATATCTATATATAATTATAATAAAGTATTTTACCCATATAGATATACATACATGCTCTATATCCATATGTATATATATGTATATATATATATATATATATATATATATATATATGATATATATATGTGTGTGTGTGTGTGTGTGTATGTATGTATGTATGTATGTATGTATGTATGTATTTATGTATGTATGCTTACAGCAGATAAATTATTCATTCTAATTGCAAAAAACATCAAAACATCATGAAAATCTGTTTGCCCGAAATATCTAGAAGATACTAAAACCACAAGTAAATTAATCCATTAATCTAATTATTGCATTCTGTATTACAGAATAAGTTATAAGTAATGTATATCATCATCATCATTATTATTAATATTACTATTATTATCATCAGTATTATCATTATTATTAGCTAAGTTACAACCCTAGATTGGAAAACCAGGATGCTACAAGCGTAAGGTATCCAGCAGGGAAAATAGCCCAATGAGGAAAGGAAACAATGAAATAAATAAACTACAAGAGAAGTAATGAGCAACTAAATTAAACACTTTACGACCCATAACAACATTAAATTAGATCTTTCATATATAAACTATAAAAAGAGACTTACATCAGCCTTGACTTAACGAGTTTGTAACCAAAGCTCTATCCTCTTCCATCAATTCCCAACGATCCACTGCACTTTTTTGCTTTTCGCCATTTTACACATCTTTTGAATCTACTCATCTCCCCCCCCTCCCCCCCACTTCGAATTTCGGATCTTCAAATCCTCTAGAAAAGTGGCCTCTCTTTCTCTCCATCCCCCACTGACATGAACAACCCCTTCGTTCCCTCCTCTTAAAAAAAAGAAAAAAAAAGGGCTTCCATATTTATCATCTTATCCCTTCACGCCTTCCTGGCTCAACCCGCCCCAGGCTGAGCCTCTAACAAAGCCCCCCGGGCCCTCGTCCCCCATACAAGTCATAGGGGTACCATACCCCCAGACTTTAACACTAACGTGCCCCCCCCCCCCTAAAAAGTCAGAGCTATTGGTGGCAACTATCGTTGAAATTATATCAGTTGAAGTTGAGAGGATGAGCTCACTTCCACTTTAGAGTTTGGTTGGTTTCAACTCCTTGTAAAGTAATTTGTTTAGTTTTAACTCCTTGTTTTAACTTTTTGGAAAGAAATTTGGTTAGGTTCAACTTCTTAGAAAGTAATTTGGTTGGTTTTAGCTGCTTGGAAAGTAATTTGGTAAAATTTCAACTCCTTGGAAAGTAATTTGGTAGGTTTTAACACCTTAGAAAGTAATTTTGGTTGGTTGTAACTTCTTGTAAAGAAATTTGGTTAATTTTAACTCCTTTGAAAGTAATTTGCTTGGTTTTAACTCTTTGGAAAGGAATTTGGTTGGTTTTGGCTCCTTGGAAAGTAATTTGGTAAGTTTTAAAAAGTAATTTGGTTAGTTTTAACTCCTTGGAAAGTAATTTGGTTAGTTTTAACTCCTTGCTTTAACTCCTTGGAAAGTAATTTGTTTAGTTTTAACTCCTTGTTTTAACTGCTTGAAAAGTAATTTAGTTAGTTTTAACGCTTGGAAAGTAATTTGATTAGTTTTAACTCATTCTTTAACTGCTTGGAAAGTAATATGGTTAGATTCAACTCCTTGGAAAGTAATTTGGTAGGTTTTAACTCCTTGGAAAGCAATTTTGTTAGTTCTAACTCCTTGGAAAGTAATTTGGTTAGTTTTAACTCCTTGGAAGTAATTGGTTAGTTTTTAACTTCTTGTTTTAACTGCTTGGAAAGTAATATGGTTAGGTTCAAACTCCTCAGAAAGTAATTTTGGTTGGTTTTAACTCCTTGGAAAGCAATTAGGTAGGTTCTTACTCCTTGGAAAGCAATTGGTAGGTTTTAATCCCTTGGAAAGTAATTTTGTTAGTTTTAACTCCTTGTAAAGTAATTTGGTTAGTTTTAACTTCTTGTTTTAACTGCTTGGAAAGTAATATGGTTAGGTTCAACTCTCAGAAAAGTAATTTGGTTGGTTTTAAACTCCTTGGAAAGCAATTAGGTAGGTTCTTACTCCTTGAAAGTAATTGGTAGGTTTTAATCCCTTGGAAAGTAATTTGGTAGGTTTTAATCCCTTGGAAAGTAATTTTGTTAGTTTTAACTCCTTGTAAAGTAATTTGGTTAGTTTTAACTTCTTGTTTTCAACTGCTTGGAAAGTAATTTGGTTAGTTTTAACTCCTTGGAAAGTAATTTGGTTAGTTTTAACTTCTTGTTTTAACTGCTTGGAAAGTAATTTGGTTAGTTTTAACTCCTTGTTTTAACTGCTTGGAAAGTAATTTGGTTAGTTTTAACTCCTTGTTTTCAATGCTTGGAAAGTAATTTGGTTAGTTTTAACTCCTTGTTTTCAATGCTTGGAAGTAATTTGGTTAGTTTTAACTCCTTGTTTTCAATGCTTGGAAAGTAATTTGGTTAGTTTTAACTCCTTGTTTTCAATGCTTGGAAAATAATATGGTTAGGTTCAACTGCTTGGAAATAATTTGGTTGGTTTCAACTCCTTGGAAAGGAATTTGGTTGGTTTTAACACCTTGGAAAGTAATTTGGTAAGTTTTAACTCCTTGGAAAGTAATTTGGTTGGTTTAAACTTCTTGGAAAGCAATTTAGTAA
>NC_090740.1:113704669-113717169 GCF_036898095.1 Palaemon carinicauda | reverse complement strand
TTGCCTATTTTTTCGAAATATTTTTTTTCCTTGCAATGTTGCTAAATTGCAGTAAAATAGGGATTTATTGCAATTTCTTATGTTCTTTGTTCCTTTGCAATGGATTTCGCACAATATGACCGAATTTCAAGAGAAAAGTCGATTCGGGCCGAAAAAAAGGCAAGGGGTTAACCTTGGTGTTTTGCCTATTTTTTCGAAATATTTTTTTCCTTGCAATGTTGCTAAATTGCAGTAAAATAGGGATTTATTGCAATTTCTTGTGTTCTTTGTTCTTTTGCAATGGATTTCGCACAATATGACCGAATTTCAAGAGAAAAGTCGATTCGGGCCGAAAATACGGCAAGGGGTTAACCTTGGTGTTTTGCCTATTTTTTCGAAATATTTTTTTTCCTTGCAATGTTGCTAAATTGCAGTAAAATAGGGATTTATTGCAATTTCTTATGTTCTTTGTTCCTTTGCAATGGATTTCGCACAATATGACCGAATTTCAAGAGAAAAGTCGATTCGGGCCGAAAAAAAGGCAAGGGGTTAACCTTGGTGTTTTGCCTATTTTTTCGAAATATTTTTTTCCTTGCAATGTTGCTAAATTGCAGTAAAATAGGGATTTATTGCAATTTCTTGTGTTCTTTGTTCTTTTGCAATGGATTTCGCACAATATGACCGAATTTCAAGAAAAAAGTCGATTCGGGCCGAAAATACGGCAAGGGGTTAACCTTGGTGTTTTGCCTATTTTTTCGAAATATTTTTTTTTCCTTGCAATGTTGCTAAATTGCAGTAAAATAGGGATTTATTGCAATTTCTTATGTTCTTTGTTCCTTTGCAATGGATTTCGCACAATATGACCGAATTTCAAGAGAAAAGTCGATTCGGGCCAAGAAAAAGGCAAGGGGTTAACCTTGGTGTTTTGCCTATTTTTTCGAAATATTTTTTTCCTTGCAATGTTGCTAAATTGCAGTAAAATAGGGATTTATTGCAATTTCTTGTGTTCTTTGTTC
The DNA here is from genome assembly GCF_036898095.1 of Palaemon carinicauda. Lineage (NCBI taxonomy): Eukaryota > Metazoa > Arthropoda > Malacostraca > Decapoda > Palaemonidae > Palaemon > Palaemon carinicauda. The sequence continues at coordinate 113,716,174 of NC_090740.1, read as the reverse complement.
TTTTGCAATGGATTTCGCACAATATGACCGAATTTCAAGAGAAAAGTCGATTCGGGCCGAAAATACGGCAAGGGGTTAACCTTGGTGTTTTGCCTATTTTTTCGAAATATTTTTTTTCCTTGCAATGTTGCTAAATTGCAGTAAAATAGGGATTTATTGCAATTTCTTATGTTCTTTGTTCCTTTGCAATGGATTTCGCACAATATGACCGAATTTCAAGAGAAAAGTCGATTCGGGCCGAAAAAAAGGCAAGGGGTTAACCTTGGTGTTTTGCCTATTTTTTCGAAATATTTTTTTCCTTGCAATGTTGCTAAATTGCAGTAAAATAGGGATTTATTGCAATTTCTTGTGTTCTTTGTTCTTTTGCAATGGATTTCGCACAATATGACCGAATTTCAAGAGAAAAGTCGATTCGGGCCGAAAATACGGCAAGGGGTTAACCTTGGTGTTTTGCCTATTTTTTCGAAATATTTTTTTTTCCTTGCAATGTTGCTAAATTGCAGTAAAATAGGGATTTATTGCAATTTCTTATGTTCTTTGTTCCTTTGCAATGGATTTCTCACAATATGACCGAATTTCAAGAGAAAAGTCGATTCGGGGCCGAAAAAAAGGCAAGGGGTTAACCTTGGTGTTTTGCCTATTTTTTCGAAATATTTTTTTCCTTGCAATGTTGCTAAATTGCAGTAAAATAGGGATTTATTGCAATTTCTTGTGTTCTTTGTTCTTTTGCAATGGATTTCGCACAATATGACCGAATTTCAAGAGAAAAGTCGATTCGGGCCGAAAATACGGCAAGGGGTTAACCTTGGTGTTTTGCCTATTTTTTCGAAATATTTTTTTTCCTTGCAATGTTGCTAAATTGCAGTAAAAATAGGGATTTATTGCAATTTCTTATGTTCTTTGTTCCTTTGCAATGGATTTCGCACAATATGACCGAATTTCAAGAGAAAAGTCGATTCGGGCCGAAAAAAAGGCAAGGGGTTAACCTTGGTGTTTTGCCTATTTTTTCGAAATATTTTTTTCCTTGCAATGTTGCTAAATTGCAGTAAAAATAGGGATTTATTGCAATTTCTTGTGTTCTTTGTTCTTTTGCAATGGATTTCGCACAATATGACCGAATTTCAAGAGAAAAGTCGATTCGGGCCGAAAATACGGCAAGGGGTTAACCTTGGTGTTTTGCCTATTTTTTCGAAATATATTTTTTCCTTGCAATGTTGCTAAATTGCAGTAAAATAGGGATTTATTGCAATTTCTTATGTTCTTTGTTCTTTTGCAATGGATTTCGCACAATATGACCGAATTTCAAGAGAAAAGTCGATTCGGGCCGAAAATACGGCAAGGGGTTAACCTTGGTGTTCTGCCTATTTTTTCGAAATATTTTTTTCCTTGCAATGTTGCTAAATTGCAGTAAAATAGGGATTTATTGCAATTTCTTATGTTCTTTGTTCCTTTGCAATGGATTTCGCACAATATGACCGAATTTCAAGAGAAAAGTCGATTCGTGCCGAAAAAAAAGGCAAGGGGTTAACCTTGGTGTTTTGCCTATTTTTTCGAAATATTTTTTTCCTTGCAATGTTGCTAAATTGCAGTAAAATAGGGATTTATTGCAATTTCTTATGTTCTTTGTTCTTTTGCAATGGATTTCGCACAATATGACCGAATTTCAAGAGAAAAGTCGATTCGGGCCGAAAATACGGCAAGGGGTTAACCTTGGTGTTTTGCCTATTTTTTCGAAATATTTTTTTTCCTTGCAATGTTGCTAAATTGCAGTAAAATAGGGATTTATTGCAATTTCTTATGTTCTTTGTTCCTTTGCAATGGATTTCGCACAATATGACCGAATTTCAAGAGAAAAGTCGATTCGGGCCGAAAAAAAGGCAAGGGGTTAACCTTGGTGTTTTGCCTATTTTTTCGAAATATTTTTTTCCTTGCAATGTTGCTAAATTGCAGTAAAATAGGGATTTATTGCAATTTCTTGTGTTCTTTGTTCTTTTGCAATGGATTTCGCACAATATGACCGAATTTCAAGAGAAAAGTCGATTCGGGCCGAAAATACGGCAAGGGGTTAACCTTGGTGTTTTGCCTATTTTTTCGAAATATTTTTTTTTCCTTGCAATGTTGCTAAATTGCAGTAAAATAGGGATTTATTGCAATTTCTTATGTTCTTTGTTCCTTTGCAATGGATTTCGCACAATATGACCGAATTTCAAGAGAAAAAGTCGATTCGGGCCGAAAAAAAGGCAAGGGGTTAACCTTGGTGTTTTGCCTATTTTTTCGAAATATTTTTTTCCTTGCAATGTTGCTAAATTGCAGTAAAATAGGGATTTATTGCAATTTCTTGTGTTCTTTGTTCTTTTGCAATGGATTTCGCACAATATGACCGAATTTCAAGAGAAAAGTCGATTCGGGCCGAAAATACGGCAAGGGGTTAACCTTGGTGTTTTGCCTATTTTTTCGAAATATTTTTTTTTCCTTGCAATGTTGCTAAATTGCAGTAAAATAGGGATTTATTGCAATTTCTTATGTTCTTTGTTCCTTTGCAATGGATTTCGCACAATATGACCGAATTTCAAGAGAAAAGTCGATTCGGGCCAAAAAAAAGGCAAGGGGTTAACCTTGGTGTTTTGCCTATTTTTTCGAAATATTTTTTTCCTTGCAATGTTGCTAAATTGCAGTAAAATAGGGATTTATTGCAATTTCTTGTGTTCTTTGTTCTTTTGCAATGGATTTCGCACAATATGACCGAATTTCAAGAGAAAAGTCGATTCGGGCCGAAAATACGGCAAGGGGTTAACCTTGGTGTTTTGCCTATTTTTTCGAAATATTTTTTTTTCCTTGCAATGTTGCTAAATTGCAGTAAAATAGGGATTTATTGCAATTTCTTATGTTCTTTGTTCCTTTGCAATGGATTTCGCACAATATGACCGAATTTCAAGAGAAAAGTCGATTCGGGCCGAAAAAAAGGCAAGGGGTTAACCTTGGTGTTTTGCCTATTTTTTCGAAATATTTTTTTCCTTGCAATGTTGCTAAATTGCAGTAAAATAGGGATTTATTGCAATTTCTTGTGTTCTTTGTTCTTTTGCAATGGATTTCGCACAATATGACCGAATTTCAAGAGAAAAGTCGATTCGGGCCGAAAATACGGCAAGGGGTTAACCTTGGTGTTTTGCCTATTTTTTCGAAATATTTTTTTTCCTTGCAATGTTGCTAAATTGCAGTAAAATAGGGATTTATTGCAATTTCTTATGTTCTTTGTTCCTTTGCAATGGATTTCGCACAATATGACCGAATTTCAAGAGAAAAGTCGATTCGGGCCGAAAAAAAGGCAAGGGGTTAACCTTGGTGTTTTGCCTATTTTTTCGAAATATTTTTTTCCTTGCAATGTTGCTAAATTGCAGTAAAATAGGGATTTATTGCAATTTCTTGTGTTCTTTGTTCTTTTGCAATGGATTTCGCACAATATGACCGAATTTCAAGAGAAAAGTCGATTCGGGCCGAAAATACGGCAAGGGGTTAACCTTGGTGTTTTGCCTATTTTTTTCGAAATATTTTTTTTCCTTGCAATGTTGCTAAATTGCAGTAAAATAGGGATTTATTGCAATTTCTTATGTTCTTTGTTCCTTTGCAATGGATTTCGCACAATATGACCGAATTTCAAGAGAAAAGTCGATTCGGGCCGAAAAAAAGGCAAGGGGTTAACCTTGGTGTTTTGCCTATTTTTTCGAAATATTTTTTTCCTTGCAATGTTGCTAAATTGCAGTAAAATAGGGATTTATTGCAATTTCTTTTGTTCTTTGTTCTTTTGCAATGGATTTCGCACAATATGACCGAATTTCAAGAGAAAAGTCGATTCGGGCCGAAAATACGGCAAGGGGTTAACCTTGGTGTTTTGCCTATTTTTTCGAAATATTTTTTTTCCTTGCAATGTTGCTAAATTGCAGTAAAATAGGGATTTATTGCAATTTCTTATGTTCTTTGTTCCTTTGCAATGGATTTCGCACAATATGACCGAATTTCAAGAGAAAAGTCGATTCGGGCCGAAAAAAAGGCAAGGGGTTAACCTTGGTGTTTTGCCTATTTTTTCGAAATATTTTTTTCCTTGCAATGTTGCTAAATTGCAGTAAAATAGGGATTTATTGCAATTTCTTGTGTTCTTTGTTCTTTTGCAATGGATTTCGCACAATATGACCGAATTTCAAGAGAAAAGTCGATTCGGGCCGAAAATACGGCAAGGGGTTAACCTTGGTGTTTTGCCTATTTTTTCGAAATATTTTTTTTCCTTGCAATGTTGCTAAATTGCAGTAAAATAGGGATTTATTGCAATTTCTTATGTTCTTTGTTCCTTTGCAATGGATTTCGCACAATATGACCGAATTTCAAGAGAAAAGTCGATTCGGGCCGAAAAAAAGGCAAGGGGTTAACCTTGGTGTTTTGCCTATTTTTTCGAAATATTTTTTTCCTTGCAATGTTGCTAAATTGCAGTAAAATAGGGATTTATTGCAATTTCTTGTGTTCTTTGTTCTTTTGCAATGGATTTCGCACAATATGACCGAATTTCAAGAGAAAAGTCGATTCGGGCCGAAAATACGGCAAGGGGTTAACCTTGGTGTTTTGCCTATTTTTTCGAAATATTTTTTTTCCTTGCAATGTTGCTAAATTGCAGTAAAATAGGGATTTATTGCAATTTCTATGTTCTTTGTTCCTTTGCAATGGATTTCGCACAATATGACCGAATTTCAAGAGAAAAGTCGATTCGGGCCGAAAAAAAGGCAAGGGGTTAACCTTGGTGTTTTGCCTATTTTTTCGAAATATTTTTTTCCTTGCAATGTTGCTAAATTGCAGTAAAATAGGGATTTATTGCAATTTCTTATGTTCTTTGTTCCTTTGCAATGGATTTCGCACAATATGACCGAATTTCAAGAGAAAAGTCGATTCGGGCCGAAAAAAAGGCAAGGGGTTAACCTTGGTGTTTTGCCTATTTTTTCGAAATATTTTTTTCCTTGCAATGTTGCTAAATTGCAGTAAAATAGGGATTTATTGCAATTTCTTGTGTTCTTTGTTCTTTTGCAATGGATTTCGCACAATATGACCGAATTTCAAGAGAAAAGTCGATTCGGGCCGAAAATACGGCAAGGGGTTAACCTTGGTGTTTTGCCTATTTTTTCGAAATATTTTTTTCCTTGCAATGTTGCTAAATTGCAGTAAAATAGGGATTTATTGCAATTTCTTATGTTCTTTGTTCCTTTGCAATGGATTTCGCACAATATGACCGAATTTCAAGAGAAAAGTCGATTCGGGCCGAAAAAAAGGCAAGGGGTTAACCTTGGTGTTTTGCCTATTTTTTCGAAATATTTTTTTCCTTGCAATGTTGCTAAATTGCAGTAAAATAGGGATTTATTGCAATTTCTTGTGTTCTTTGTTCTTTTGCAATGGATTTCGCACAATATGACCGAATTTCAAGAGAAAAGTCGATTCGGGCCGAAAATACGGCAAGGGGTTAACCTTGGTGTTTTGCCTATTTTTTCGAAATATTTTTTTTCCTTGCAATGTTGCTAAATTGCAGTAAAATAGGGATTTATTGCAATTTCTTATGTTCTTTGTTCCTTTGCAATGGATTTCGCACAATATGACCGAATTTCAAGAGAAAAGTCGATTCGGGCCAAAAAAAAGGCAAGGGGTTAACCTTGGTGTTTTGCCTATTTTTTCGAAATATTTTTTTCCTAGCAATGTTGCTAAATTGCAGTAAAATAGGGATTTATTGCAATTTCTTGTGTTCTTTGTTCTTTTGCATTGGATTTCGCACAATATGACCGAATTTCAAGAGAAAAGTCGATTCGGGCCGAAAATACGGCAAGGGGTTAACCTTGGTGTTCTGCCTATTTTTTCGAAATATTTTTTTTCCTTGCAATGTTGCTAAATTGCAGTAAAATAGGGATTTATTGCAATTTCTTATGTTCTTTGTTCCTTTGCAATGGATTTCGCACAATATGACCGAATTTCAAGAGAAAAGTCGATTCGGGCCGAAAAAAAGGCAAGGGGTTAACCTTGGTGTTTTGCCTATTTTTTCGAAATATTTTTTTCCTTGCAATGTTGCTAAATTGCAGTAAAATAGGGATTTATTGCAATTTCTTGTGTTCTTTGTTCTTTTGCAATGGATTTCGCACAATATGACCGAATTTCAAGAGAAAAGTCGATTCGGGCCGAAAATACGGCAAGGGGTTAACCTTGGTGTTTTGCCTATTTTTTCGAAATATTTTTTTTCCTTGCAATGTTGCTAAATTGCAGTAAAATAGGGATTTATTGCAATTTCTTATGTTCTTTGTTCCTTTGCAATGGATTTCGCACAATATGACCAAATTTCAAGAGAAAAGTCGATTCGGGCCGAAAAAAAGGCAAGGGGTTAACCTTGGTGTTTTGCCTATTTTTTCGAAATATTTTTTTCCTTGCAATGTTGCTAAATTGCAGTAAAATAGGGATTTATTGCAATTTCTTGTGTTCTTTGTTCTTTTGCAATGGATTTCGCACAATATGACCGAATTTCAAGAGAAAAGTCGATTCGGGCCAAAAATACGGCAAGGGGTTAACCTTGGTGTTTTGCCTATTTTTTCGAAATATTTTTTTTCCTTGCAATGTTGCTAAATTGCAGTAAAATAGGGATTTATTGCAATTTCTTATGTTCTTTGTTCCTTTGCAATGGATTTTGCACAATATGACCGAATTTCAAGAGAAAAGTCGATTCGGGCCGAAAAAAAGGCAAGGGGTTAACCTTGGTGTTTTGCCTATTTTTTCGAAATATTTTTTTCCTTGCAATGTTGCTAAATTGCAGTAAAATAGGGATTTATTGCAATTTCTTGTGTTCTTTGTTCTTTTGCAATGGATTTCGCACAATATGACCGAATTTCAAGAGAAAAGTCGATTCGGGCCGAAAATACGGCAAGGGGTTAACCTTGGTGTTTTGCCTATTTTTTCGAAATATTTTTTTTCCTTGCAATGTTGCTAAATTGCAGTAAAATAGGGATTTATTGCAATTTCTTATGTTCTTTGTTCCTTTGCAATGGATTTCGCACAATATGACCGAATTTCAAGAGAAAAGTCGATTCGGGCCGAAAAAAAGGCAAGGGGTTAACCTTGGTGTTTTGCCTATTTTTTCGAAATATTTTTTTCCTTGCAATGTTGCTAAATTGCAGTAAAATAGGGATTTATTGCAATTTCTTGTGTTCTTTGTTCTTTTGCAATGGATTTCGCACAATATGACCGAATTTCAAGAGAAAAGTCGATTCGGGCCGAAAATACGGCAAGGGGTTAACCTTGGTGTTTTGCCTATTTTTTCGAAATATTTTTTTTTCCTTGCAATGTTGCTAAATTGCAGTAAAATAGGGATTTATTGCAATTTCTTATGTTCTTTGTTCCTTTGCAATGGATTTCGCACAATATGACCGAATTTCAAGAGAAAAGTCGATTCGGGCCAAAAAAAAGGCAAGGGGTTAACCTTGGTGTTTTGCCTATTTTTTCGAAATATTTTTTTCCTTGCAATGTTGCTAAATTGCAGTAAAATAGGGATTTATTGCAATTTCTTGTGTTCTTTGTTCTTTTGCAATGGATTTCGCACAATATGACCGAATTTCAAGAGAAAAGTCGATTCGGGCCGAAAATACGGCAAGGGGTTAACCTTGGTGTTTTGCCTATTTTTTCGAAATATTTTTTTTCCTTGCAATGTTGCTAAATTGCAGTAAAATAGGGATTTATTGCAATTTCTTATGTTCTTTGTTCCTTTGCAATGGATTTCGCACAATATGACCGAATTTCAAGAGAAAAGTCGATTCGGGCCGAAAAAAAGGCAAGGGGTTAACCTTGGTGTTTTGCCTATTTTTTTGAAATATTTTTTTCCTTGCAATGTTGCTAAATTGCAGTAAAATAGGGATTTATTGCAATTTCTTGTGTTCTTTGTTCTTTTGCAATGGATTTCGCACAATATGACCGAATTTCAAGAGAAAAGTCGATTCGGGCCGAAAATACGGCAAGGGGTTAACCTTGGTGTTTTGCCTATTTTTTCGAAATATTTTTTTTCCTTGCAATGTTGCTAAATTGCAGTAAAATAGGGATTTATTGCAATTTCTTATGTTCTTTGTTCCTTTGCAATGGATTTCGCACAATATGACCGAATTTCAAGAGAAAAGTCGATTCGGGCCGAAAAAAAGGCAAGGGGTTAACCTTGGTGTTTTGCCTATTTTTTCGAAATATTTTTTTCCTTGCAATGTTGCTAAATTGCAGTAAAATAGGGATTTATTGCAATTTCTTGTGTTCTTTGTTCTTTTGCAATGGATTTCGCACAATATGACCGAATTTCAAGAGAAAAGTCGATTCGGGCCGAAAATACGGCAAGGGGTTAACCTTGGTGTTTTGCCTATTTTTTCGAAATATTTTTTTTCCTTGCAATGTTGCTAAATTGCAGTAAAATAGGGATTTATTGCAATTTCTTATGTTCTTTGTTCCTTTGCAATGGATTTCGCACAATATGACCGAATTTCAAGAGAAAAGTCGATTCGGGCCGAAAAAAAGGCAAGGGGTTAACCTTGGTGTTTTGCCTATTTTTTCGAAATATTTTTTTCCTTGCAATGTTGCTAAATTGCAGTAAAATAGGGATTTATTGCAATTTCTTGTGTTCTTTGTTCTTTTGCAATGGATTTCGCACAATATGACCGAATTTCAAGAGAAAAGTCGATTCGGGCCGAAAATACGGCAAGGGGTTAACCTTGGTGTTTTGCCTATTTTTTCGAAATATTTTTTTTCCTTGCAATGTTGCTAAATTGCAGTAAGATAGGGATTTATTGCAATTTCTTATGTTCTTTGTTCCTTTGCAATGGATTTCGCACAATATGACCGAATTTCAAGAGAAAAGTCGATTCGGGCCGAAAAAAAAGGCAAGGGGTTAACCTTGGTGTTTTGCCTATTTTTTCGAAATATTTTTTTCCTTGCAATGTTGCTAAATTGCAGTAAAATAGGGATTTATTGCAATTTCTTGTGTTCTTTGTTCTTTTGCAATGGATTTCGCACAATATGACCGAATTTCAAGAGAAAAGTCGATTCGGGCCGAAAATACGGCAAGGGGTTAACCTTGGTGTTTTGCCTATTTTTTCGAAATATTTTTTTTCCTTGCAATGTTGCTAAATTGCAGTAAGATAGGGATTTATTGCAATTTCTTATGTTCTTTGTTTCTTTGCAATGGATTTCGCACAATATGACCGAATTTCAAGAGAAAAGTCGATTCGGGCCGAAAAAAAGGCAAGGGGTTAACCTTGGTGTTTTGCCTATTTTTTCGAAATATTTTTTTCCTTGCAATGTTGCTAAATTGCAGTAAAATAGGGATTTATTGCAATTTCTTGTGTTCTTTGTTCTTTTGCAATGGATTTCGCACAATATGACCGAATTTCAAGAGAAAAAGTCGATTCGGGCCGAAAATACGGCAAGGGGTTAACCTTGGTGTTTTGCCTATTTTTTCGAAATATTTTTTTTCCTTGCAATGTTGCTAAATTGCAGTAAAATAGGGATTTATTGCAATTTCTTATGTTCTTTGTTCCTTTGCAATGGATTTCGCACAATATGACCGAATTTCAAGAGAAAAGTCGATTCGGGCCAAAAAAAAAGGCAAGGGGTTAACCTTGGTGTTTTGCCTATTTTTTCGAAATATTTTTTTCCTTGCAATGTTGCTAAATTGCAGTAAAATAGGGATTTATTGCAATTTCTTGTGTTCTTTGTTCTTTTGCAATGGATTTCGCACAATATGACCGAATTTCAAGAGAAAAGTCGATTCGGGCCGAAAATACGGCAAGGGGTTAACCTTGGTGTTTTGCCTATTTTTTCGAAATATTTTTTTTCCTTGCAATGTTGCTAAATTGCAGTAAAATAGGGATTTATTGCAATTTCTTATGTTCTTTGTTCCTTTGCAATGGATTTCGCACAATATGACCGAATTTCAAGAGAAAAGTCGATTCGGGCCGAAAAAAAGGCAAGGGGTTAACCTTGGTGTTTTGCCTATTTTTTTGAAATATTTTTTTCCTTGCAATGTTGCTAAATTGCAGTAAAATAGGGATTTATTGCAATTTCTTGTGTTCTTTGTTCTTTTGCAATGGATTTCGCACAATATGACCGAATTTCAAGAGAAAAGTCGATTCGGGCCGAAAATACGGCAAGGGGTTAACCTTGGTGTTTTGCCTATTTTTTCGAAATATTTTTTTTCCTTGCAATGTTGCTAAATTGCAGTAAAATAGGGATTTATTGCAATTTCTTATGTTCTTTGTTCCTTTGCAATGGATTTCGCACAATATGACCGAATTTCAAGAGAAAAGTCGATTCGGGCCGAAAAAAAGGCAAGGGGTTAACCTTGGTGTTTTGCCTATTTTTTCGAAATATTTTTTTCCTTGCAATGTTGCTAAATTGCAGTAAAATAGGGATTTATTGCAATTTCTTGTGTTCTTTGTTCTTTTGCAATGGATTTCGCACAATATGACCGAATTTCAAGAGAAAAGTCGATTCGGGCCGAAAATACGGCAAGGGGTTAACCTTGGTGTTTTGCCTATTTTTTCGAAATATTTTTTTTCCTTGCAATGTTGCTAAATTGCAGTAAAATAGGGATTTATTGCAATTTCTTATGTTCTTTGTTCCTTTGCAATGGATTTCGCACAATATGACCGAATTTCAAGAGAAAAGTCGATTCGGGCCGAAAAAAAGGCAAGGGGTTAACCTTGGTGTTTTGCCTATTTTTTCGAAATATTTTTTTTCCTTGCAATGTTGCTAAATTGCAGTAAAATAGGGATTTATTGCAATTTCTTGTGTTCTTTGTTCTTTTGCAATGGATTTCGCACAATATGACCGAATTTCAAGAGAAAAGTCGATTCGGGCCGAAAATACGGCAAGGGGTTAACCTTGGTGTTTTGCCTATTTTTTCGAAATATTTTTTTTCCTTGCAATGTTGCTAAATTGCAGTAAAATAGGGATTTATTGCAATTTCTTATGTTCTTTGTTCCTTTGCAATGGATTTCGCACAATATGACCGAATTTCAAGAGAAAAGTCGATTCGGGCCAAAAAAAGGCAAGGGGTTAACCTTGGTGTTTTGCCTATTTTTTCGAAATATTTTTTTCCTTGCAATGTTGCTAAATTGCAGTAAAATAGGGATTTATTGCAATTTCTTGTGTTCTTTGTTCTTTTGCAATGGATTTCGCACAATATGACCGAATTTCAAGAGAAAAGTCGATTCGGGCCGAAAATACGGCAAGGGGTTAACCTTGGTGTTTTGCCTATTTTTTCGAAATATTTTTTTTCCTTGCAATGTTGCTAAATTGCAGTAAAATAGGGATTTATTGCAATTTCTTATGTTCTTTGTTCCTTTGCAATGGATTTCGCACAATATGACCGAATTTCAAGAGAAAAGTCGATTCGGGCCGAAAAAAAGGCAAGGGGTTAACCTTGGTGTTTTGCCTATTTTTTCGAAATATTTTTTTCCTTGC
>NC_090740.1:113689051-113704169 GCF_036898095.1 Palaemon carinicauda | reverse complement strand
AGAACACAAGAAATTGCAATAAATCCCTATTTTACTGCAATTTAGCAACATTGCAAGGAAAAAAATATTTCGAAAAAATAGGCAAAACACCAAGGTTAACCCCTTGCCTTTTTTTCGGCCCGAATCGACTTTTCTCTTGAAATTCGGTCATATTGTGCGAAATCCATTGCAAAGGAACAAAGAACATAAGAAATTGCAATAAATCCCTATTTTACTGCAATTTAGCAACATTGCAAGGAAAAAAAATATTTCGAAAAAATAGGCAAAACACCAAGGTTAACCCCTTGCCGTATTTTCGGCCCGAATCGACTTTTCTCTTGAAATTAGGTCATATTGTGCGAAATCCATTGCAAAGGAACAAAGAACACAAGAAATTGCAATAAATCTCTATTTTACTGCAATTTAGCAACATTGCAAGGAAAAAAATATTTCGAAAAAATAGGCAAAACACCAAGGTTAACCCCTTGCCTTTTTTTCGGCCCGAATCGACTTTTCTCTTGAAATTCGGTCATATTGTGCGAATCCATTGCAAAGGAACAAAGAACATAAGAAATTGCAATAAATCCCTATTTTACTGCAATTTAGCAACATTGCAAGGAAAAAAATATTTCGAAAAAATAGGCAAAACACCAAGGTTAACCCCTTGCCGTATTTTCGGCCCGAATCGACTTTTCTCTTGAAATTCGGTCATATTGTGCGAAATCCATTGCAAAAGAACAAAGAACACAAGAAATTGCAATAAATCCCTATTTTACTGCAATTTAGCAACATTGCAAGGAAAAAAATATTTCGAAAAAATAGGCAAAACACCAAGGTTAACCCTTGCCTTTTTTTCGGCCCGAATCGACTTTTCTCTTGAAATTCGGTCATGTGCGAAATCCATTGCAAAGGAACAAAGAACATAAGAAATTGCAATAAATCCCTATTTTACTGCAATTTAGCAACATTGCAAGGAAAAAAAATATTTCGAAAAAATAGGCAAAACACCAAGGTTAACCCCTTGCCGTATTTTCGGCCCCGAATCGACTTTTCTCTGGAAATTCGGTCATATTGTGCGAAATCCATTGCAAAAGAACAAAGAACACAGAGAAATTGCAATAAATCCCTATTTTACTGCAATTTAGCAACATTGCAAGGAAAAAAATATTTCGAAAAAATAGGCAAAAACACCAAGGTTAACCCCTTGCCTTTTTTTCGGCCCGAATCGACTTTTCTCTTGAAATTCGGTCATATTGTGCGAAATCCATTGCAAAGGAACAAAGAACATAAGAAATTGCAATAAATCCCTATTTTACTGCAATTTAGCAACAATGCAAGGAAAAAAAATATTTCGAAAAAATAGGCAAAACACCAAGGTTAACCCCTTGCCGTATTTTCGGCCCGAATCCACTTTTCTCTTGAAATTCGGGTCATATTGTGCGAAATCCATTGCAAAAGAACAAAGAACACAAGAATTGCAATAAATCCCTATTTTACTGCAATTTAGCAACATTGCAAGGAAAAAAATATTTCGAAAAAATAGGCAAAACACCAAGGTTAACCCCTTGCCTTTTTTTCGGCCCGAATCGACTTTTCTCTTGAAATTCGGTCATATTGTGCGAAATCCATTGCAAAGGAACAAAGAACATAAGAAATTGCAATAAATCCCTATTTTACTGCAATTTAGCAACATTGCAAGGAAAAAAAATATTTCGAAAAAATAGGCAAAACACCAAGGTTAACCCCTTGCCGTATTTTCGGCCCGAATCGACTTTTCTCTTGAAATTCGGTCATATTGTGCGAAATCCTTTGCAAAAGAACAAAGAACACAAGAAATTGCAATAAATCCCTATTTTACTGCAATTTAGCAACATTGCAAGGAAAAAAATATTTCGAAAAAATAGGCAAAACACCAAGGTTAACCCCTTGCCTTTTTTTCGGCCGAATCGACTTTTCTCTTGAAATTCGGTCATATTGTGCGAAATCCATTGCAAAGGAACAAAGAACATAAGAAATTGCAATAAATCCCTATTTTACTGCAATTTAGCAACATTGCAAGGAAAAAAAATATTTCGAAAAAATAGGCAAAACACCAAGGTTAACCCCTTGCCGTATTTTCGGCCACGAATCGACTTTTCTCTTGAAATTCGGTCATATTGTGCGAAATCCATTGCAAAAGAACAAAGAACACAAGAAATTGCAATAAATCCCTATTTTACTGCAATTTAGCAACATTGCAAGGAAAAAAATATTTCGAAAAAATAGGCAAAACACCAAGGTTAACCCATTGCCTTTTTTTCGGCCCGAATCGACTTTTCTCTTGAAATTCGGTCATATTGTGCGAAATCCATTGCAAAGGAACAAAGAACATAAGAAATTGCAATAAATCCCTATTTTACTGCAATTTAGCAACATTGCAAGGAAAAAAAATATTTCGAAAAAATAGGCAAAACACCAAGGTTAACCCCTTGCCGTATTTCGGCCCGAATCGACTTTTCTCTTGAAATTCTGTCATATTGTGCGAAATCCATTGCAAAAGAACAAAGAACACAAGAAATTGCAATAAATCCCTATTTTACTGCAATTTAGCAACATTGCAAGGAAAAAAATATTTCGAAAAAATAGGCAAAACACCAAGGTTAACCCCTTGCTTTTTTTTCGGCCCGAATCGACTTTTCTCTTGAAATTCGGTCATATTGTGCGAAATCCATTGCAAAGGAACAAAGAACATAAGAAATTGCAATAAATCCCTATTTTACTGCAATTTAGCAACATTGCAAGGAAAAAAAATATTTCGAAAAAATAGGCAAAACACCAAGGTTAACCCCTTGCCGTATTTTCGGCCCGAATCGACTTTTCTCTTGAAATTCGGTCATATTGTGCGAAATCCATTGCAAAAGAACAAAGAACACAAGAAATTGCAATAAATCCCTTTTTTACTGCAATTTAGCAACATTGCAAGGAAAAAAATATTTCGAAAAAATAGGCAAAACACCAAGGTTAACCCCTTGCCTTTTTTTCGGCCCGAATCGACTTTTCTCTTGAAATTCGGTCATATTGTGCGAAATCCATTGCAAAGGAACAAAGAACATAAGAAATTGCAATAAATCCCTATTTTACTGCAATTTAGCAACATTGCAAGGAAAAAAAATATTTCGAAAAAATAGGCAAAACACCAAGGTTAACCCCTTGCCTTTTTTTCGGCCCGAATCGACTTTCTCTTGAAATTCGGTCATATTGTGCGAAATCCATTGCAAAAGAACAAAGAACACAAGATATTGCAATAAATCCCTATTTTACTGCAATTTAGCAACATTGCAAGGAAAAAAATATTTCGAAAAAATAGGCAAAACACCAAGGTTAACCCCTTGCCGTATTTTCGGCCCGAATCGACTTTTCTCTTGAAATTCGGTCATAATTGTGCGAAATCCATTGCAAAAGAACAAAGAACACAAGAAATTGCAATAAATCCCTATTTTACTGCAATTTAGCAACATTGCAAGGAAAAAAATATTTCGAAAAAATAGGCAAAACACCAAGGTTAACCACTTGCCTTTTTTTTCGGCCCGAATCGACTTTTCTCTTGAAATTCGGTCATATTGTGCGAAATCCATTGCAAAGGAACAAAGAACATAAGAAATTGCAATAAATCCCTATTTTACTGCAATTTAGCAACATTGCAAGGAAAAAAATATTTCGAAAAAATAGGCAAAACACCAAGGTTAACCCCTTGCCGTATTTTCGGCCCGAATCGACTTTTCTCTTGAAATTCGGTCATATTGTGCGAAATCATTGCAAAAGAACAAAGAACACAAGAAATGCAATAAATCCCTATTTTACTGCAATTTAGCAACATTGCAAGGAAAAAAATATTTCGAAAAAATAGGCAAAACACAAGGGTAACCCCTTATCTTTTTTTCGGCCCGAATCAACTTTTCTCTTGAAATTCGGTCATATTGTGCGAAATCCATTGCAAAGGAACAAAGAACATAAGAAATTGCAATAAATCCCTATTTTACTGCAATTTAGCAACATTGCAAGGAAAAAAAATATTTCGAAAAAATAGGCAAAACACCAAGGTTAACCCCTTGCCGTATTTTCGGCCCGAATCGACTTTTCTCTTGAAATTCGGTCATATTGTGCGAAATCCATTGCAAAAGAACAAAGAACACAAGAAATTGCAATAAATCCCTATTTTTACTGCAATTTAGCAACATTGCAAGGAAAAAATATTTCGAAAAAATAGGCAAAACACCAAGGTTAACCCCTTGCCTTTTTTTCGGCCCGAATCGACTTTTCTCTTGAAATTCGGTCATATTGTGCGAAATCCATTGCAAAGGAACAAAGAACACAAGAAATTGCAATAAATCCCTATTTTACTGCAATTTAGCAACATTGCAAGGAAAAAAAATATTTCGAAAAAATAGGCAAAACACCAAGGTTAACCCCCTTGCCGTATTTTCGGCCCGAATCGACTTTTCTCTTGAAATTCGGTCATATTGTGCGAAATCCATTGCAAAAGAACAAAGAACACAAGAAATTGCAATAAATCCCTATTTTACTGCAATTTAGCAACATTGCAAGGAAAAAAATATTTCGAAAAAAATAGGCAAAACACCAAGGTTAACCCCTTGCCTTTTTTCGGCCCGAATCGACTTTTCTCTTGAAATTCGGTCATATTGTGCGAAATCCATTGCAAAGGAACAAAGAACATAAGAAAATTGCAATAAATCCCTATTTTACTGCAATTTAGCAACATTGCAAGGAAAAAAAATATTCGAAAAAATAGGCAAAACACCAAGGTTAACCCCTTGCCGTATTTTCGGCCCGAATCGACTTTTCTCTTGAAATTCGGTCATATTGTGCGAAATCCATTGCAAAAGAACAAAGAACACAAGAAATTGCAATAAATCCCTATTTTGCTGCAATTTAGCAACATTGCAAGGAAAAAAATATTTCGAAAAAAATAGGCAAAACACCAAGGTTAACCCCTTGCCTTTTTTTCGGCCCGAATCGACTTTTCTCTTGAAATTCGGTCATATTGTGCGAAATCCATTGCAAAGGAACAAAGAACATACAGAAATTGCAATAAATCCCTATTTTACTGCAATTTAGCAACATTGCAAGGAAAAAAAATATTTCGAAAAAATAGGCAAAACACCAAGGTTAACCCCTTGCCGTATTTTCGGCCCGAATCCACTTTTCTCTTGAAATTCGGTCATATTGTGCGAAATCCATTGCAAAAGAACAAAGAACACAAGAAATTGCAATAAATCCCTATTTTACTGCAATTTAGCAACATTGCAAGGAAAAAAATATTTCGAAAAATAGGCAAAACACCAAGGTTAACCCCTTGCCTTTTTTTCGGCCCGAATCGACTTTTCTCTTGAAATCCGGTCATATTGTGCGAAATCCATTGCAAACGAACAAAGAACATAAGAAATTGCAATAAATCCCTATTTTACTGCAATTTAGCAACATTGCAAGGAAAAAAAATATTTCGAAAAAATAGGCAAAACACCGAGGTTAACCCCTTGCCGTATTTTCGGCCCGAATCGACTTTTCTCTTGAAATTCGGTCATATTGTGCGAAATCCATTGCAAAAGAACAAAGAACACAAGAAATTGCAATAAATCCCTATTTTACTGCAATTTAGCAACATTGCAAGGAAAAAAATATTTCGAAAAATAGGCAAAACACCAAGGTTAACCCCTTGCCTTTTTTTTCGGCCCGAATCGACTTTTCTCTTGAAATTCGGTCATATTGTGCGAAATCCATTGCAAAGGAACAAAGAACATAAGAAATTGCAATAAATCCCTATTTTACTGCAATTTAGCAACATTGCAAGGAAAAAAAATATTTCGAAAAAATAGCAAAACACCAAGGTTAACCCCTTGCCGTATTTTCGGCCCGAATCGACTTTTCTCTTGAAATTCGGTCATATTGTGCGAAATCCATTGCAAAAGAACAAAGAACACAAGAAATTGCAATAAATCCCTATTTTACTGCAATTTAGCAACATTGCAAGGAAAAAAATATTTCGAAAAAATAGGAAAAACACCAAGGTTAACCCCTTGCCTTTTTTTCGGCCCGAATCGACTTTTCTCTTGAAATTCGGTCATATTGTGCGAAATCCATTGCAAAGGAACAAAGAACATAAGAAATTGCAATAAATCCCTATTTTACTGCAATTTAGCAACATTGCAAGGAAAAAAAATATTTCGAAAAAATAGGCAAAACACCAAGGTTAACCCCTTGCCGTATTTTCGGCCCGAATCGACTTTTCTCTTGAAATTCGGTCATATTGTGCGAAATCCATTGCAAAAGAACAAAGAACACAAGAAATTGCAATAAATCCCTATTTTACTGCAATTTAGCAACATTGCAAGGAAAAAAATATTTCGAAAAAATAGGCAAAACACCAAGGTTAACCCCTTGCCTTTTTTTCGGCCCGAATCGACTTTTCTCTTGAAATTCGGTCATATTGTGCGAAATCCATTGCAAAGGAACAAAGAACATAAGAAATTGCAATAAATCCCTATTTTACTGCAATTTAGCAACATTGCAAGGAAAAAAAATATTTCGAAAAAATAGGCAAAACACCAAGGTTAACCCCTTGCCGTATTTTCGGCCCGAATCGACTTTTCTCTTGAAATTCGGTCATATTGTGCGAAATCCATTGCAAAAGAACAAAGGACACAAGAAATTGCAATAAATCCCTATTTTACTGCAATTTAGCAACATTGCAAGGAAAAAAATATTTCGAAAAAATAGGCAAAACACCAAGGTTAACCCCTTGCCTTTTTTTCGGCCCGAATCGACTTTTCTCTTGAAATTCGGTCATATTGTGCGAAATCCATTGCAAAGGAACAAAGAACATAAGAAATTGCAATAAATCCCTATTTTACTGCAATTTAGCAACATTGCAAGGAAAAAAATATTTCGAAAAAATAGGCAAAACACCAAGGTTAACCCCTTGCCGTATTTTCGGCCCGAATCGACTTTTCTCTTGAAATTCGGTCATATTGTGCGAAATCCATTGCAAAAGAACAAAGAACACAAGAAATTGCAATAAATCCCTATTTTACTGCAATTTAGCAACATTGCAAGGAAAAAAATATTTCGAAAAAATAGGCAAAACACCAAGGTTAACCCCTTGCCTTTTTTTCGGCCCGAATCGACTTTTCTCTTGAAATTCGGTCATATTGTGCGAAATCCATTGCAAAGGAAACAAAGAACATAAGAAATTGCAATAAATCCCTATTTTACTGCAATTTAGCAACATTGCAAGAAAAAAAATATTTCGAAAAAATAGGCAAAACACCAAGGTTAACCCCTTGCCGTATTTTCGGCCCGAATCGACTTTTCTCTTGAAATTCGGTCATATTGTGCGAAATCCATTGCAAAAGAACAAAGAACACAAGAAATTGCAATTAAATCCCTATTTTACTGCAATATAGCAACATTGCAAGGAAAAAAATATTTCGAAAAAATAGGCAAAACACAAGGTTAACCCCTTGCCTTTTTTTCGGCCGAATCGACTTTTCTCTTGAAATTCGGTCATATTGTGCGAAATCCATTGCAAAGGAACAAAGAACATAAGAAATTGCAATAAATCCCTATTTTACTGCAATTTAGCAACATTGCAAAGGAAAAAAATATTTCGAAAAAATAGGCAAAACACCAAGGTTAACCCCTTGCCGTATTTTCGGCCCGAATCGACTTTTCTCTTGAAATTCGGTCATATTGTGCGAAATCCATTGCAAAAGAACAAAGAACACAAGAAATTGCAATAAATCCTATTTTACTGCAATTTAGCAACATTGCAAGGAAAAAAATGTTTCGAAAAAATAGGCAAAACACCAAGGTTAACCCCTTGCCTTTTTTTCGGCCCGAATCGACTTTTCTCTTGAAATTCGGTCATATTGTGCGAAATCCATTGCAAACGAACAAAGAACATAAGAAATTGCAATAAATCCCTATTCTACTGCAATTTAGCAACATTGCAAGGAAAAAAAATATTTCGAAAAAATAGGCAAAACACCAAGGTTAACCCCTTGCCGTATTTTCGGCCCGAATCGACTTTTCTCTTGAAATTCGGTCATATTGTGCGAAATCCATTGCAAAAGAACAAAGAACACAAGAAATTGCAATAAATCCCTATTTTACTGCAATTTAGCAACATTGCAAGGAAAAAAATATTTCGAAAAAATAGGCAAAACACCAAGGTTAACCCCTTGCCTTTTTTTCGGCCCGAATCGACTTTTCTCTTGAAATTTGGTCATATTGTGCGAAATCCATTGCAAAGGAACAAAGAACATAAGAAATTGCAATAAATCCCTATTTTACTGCAATTTAGCAACATTGCAAGGAAAAAAAATATTTCGAAAAAATAGGCAAAACACCAAGGTTAACCCCTTGCCGTATTTTCGGCCCGAATCGACTTTTCTCTTGAAATTCGGTCATATTGTGCGAAATCCATTGCAAAAGAACAAAGAACACAAGAAATTGCAATAAATCCCTATTTTACTGCAATTTAGCAACATTGCAAGGAAAAAAATATTTCGAAAAAATAGGCAAAACACCAAGGTTAACCCCTTGCCTTTTTTTCGGCCCGAATCGACTTTTCTCTTGAAATTCGGTCATATTGTGCGAAATCCATTGCAAAGGAACAAAGAACATAAGAAATTGCAATAAATCCCTATTTTACTGCAATTTAGCAACATTGCAAGGAAAAAAAATATTTCGAAAAAATAGGCAAAACACCAAGGTTAACCCCTTGCCGTATTTTCGGCCCGAATCGACTTTTCTCTTGAAATTCGGTCATATTGTGCGAAATCCATTGCAAAAGAACAAAGAACACAAGAAATTGCAATAAATCCATATTTTACTGCAATTTAGCAACATTGCAAGGAAAAAAATATTTCGAAAAAATAGGCAAAACACCAAGGTTAACCCCTTGCCTTTTTTTCGGCCCGAATCGACTTTTCTCTTGAAATTCGGTCATATTGTGCGAAATCCAGTGCAAAGGAACAAAGAACATAAGAAATTGCAATAAATCCCTATTTTACTGCAATTTAGCAACATTGCAAGGAAAAAAAATATTTCGAAAAAATAGGCAAAACACCAAGGTTAACCCCTTGCCGTATTTTCGGCCCGAATCGACTTTTCTCTTGAAATTCGGTCATATTGTGCGAAATCCATTGCAAAAGAACAAAGGACACAAGAAATTGCAATAAATCCCTATTTTACTGCAATTTAGCAACATTGCAAGGAAAAAAATATTTCGAAAAAATAGGCAAAACACCAAGGTTAACCCCTTGCCTTTTTTTCGGCCCGAATCGACTTTTCTCTTGAAATTCGGTCATATTGTGCGAAATCCATTGCAAAGGAACAAAGAACATAAGAAATTGCAATAAATCCCTATTTTACTGCAATTTAGCAACATTGCAAGGAAAAAAAATATTTCGAAAAAATAGGCAAAACACCAAGGTTAACCCCTTGCCGTATTTTCGGCCCGAATCGACTTTTCTCTTGAAATTCGGTCATATTGTGCGAAATCCATTGCAAAAGAACAAAGGACACAAGAAATTGCAATAAATCCCTATTTTACTGCAATTTAGCAACATTGTAAGGAAAAAAATATTTCGAAAAAATAGGCAAAACACCAAGGTTAACCCCTTGCCTTTTTTTCGGCCCGAATCGACTTTTCTCTTGAAATTCGGTCATATTGTGCGAAATCCATTGCAAAGGAACAAAGAACATAAGAAATTGCAATAAATCCCTATTTTACTGCAATTTAGCAACATTGCAAGGAAAAAAAATATTTCGAAAAAATAGGCAAAACACCAAGGTTAACCCCTTGCCGTATTTTCGGCCCGAATCAACTTTTCTCTTGAAATTCGGTCATATTGTGCGAAATCCATTGCAAAAGAACAAAGAACACAAGAAATTGCAATAAATCCCTATTTTACTGCAATTTAGCAACATTGCAAGGAAAAAAATATTTCGAAAAAATAGGCAAAACACCAAAGTTAACCCCTTGCCTTTTTTTCGGCCCGAATCGACTTTTCTCTTGAAATTCGTTCATATTGTGCGAAATCCATTGCAAAGGAACAAAGAACATAAGAAATTGCAATAAATCCCTATTTTACTGCAATTTAGAAACATTGCAAGGAAAATAAAATATTTCGAAAAAATAGGCTAAACACCAAGGTTAACCCCTTGCCGTATTTTCGGCCTGAATCGACTTTTCTCTTGAAATTCGGTCATATTGTGCGAAATCCATTGCAAAAGAACAAAGAACACAAGAAATTGCAATAAATCCCTATTTTACTGCAATTTAGCAACATTGCAAGGAAAAAAATATTTCGAAAAAATAGGCAAAAACACCAAGGTTAACCCCTTGCCTTTTTTTCGGTCCGAATCGACTTTTCTCTTGAAATTCGGTCATATTGTGCGAAATCCATTGCAAAGGAACAAAGAACATAAGAAATTGCAATAAATCCCTATTTTACTGAAATTTAACAACATTGCAAGGAAAAAAAATATTTCGAAAAAATAGGCAAAACACCAAGGTTAACCCCTTGCCGTATTTTCGGCCCGAATCGACTTTTCTCTTGAAATTCGGTCATATTGTGCGAAATCCATTGCAAAAGAACAAAGAACACAAGAAATTGCAATAAATCCCTATTTTACTGCAATTTAGCAACATTGCAAGGAAAAAAATATTTCGAAAAATAGGCAAAACACCAAGGTTAACCCTTGCCTTTTTTTCGGCCCGAATCGACTTTTCTCTTGAAATTCGGTCATATTGTGCGAAATCCATTGCAAAGGAACAAAGAACATAAGAAATTGCAATAAATCCCTATTTAACTGCAATTTAGCAACATTGCAAGGAAAAAAAATATTTCGAAAAAATAGGCAAAACACCAAGGTTAACCCCTTGCCGTATTTTCGGCCCGAATCGACTTTTCTCTTGAAATTCGGTCATATTGTGCGAAATCCATTGCAAAAGAACAAAGAACACAAGAAATTGCAATAAATCCCTATTTTACTGCAATTTAGCAACATTGCAAGGAAAAAAATATTTCGAAAAAATAGGCAAAACACCCTTGCCTTTTTTTCGGCCCGAATCGACTTTTCTCTTGAAATTCGGTCATATTGTGCGAAATCCATTGCAAAGGAACAAAGAACACAAGAAATTGCAATAAATCCCTATTTTACTGCAATTTAGCAACATTGCAAGGAAAAAAATATTTCGAAAAATAGGCAAAACACCAAGGTTAACCCTTGCCGTATTTTCGGCCCGAATCGACTTTTCTCTTGAAATTCGGTCATATTGTGCGAAATCCATTGCAAAAGAACAAAGAACACAAGAAATTGCAATAAATCCCTATTTTACTGCAATTTAGCAACATTGCAAGGAAAAAAATATTTCGAAAAAATAGGCAAAACACCAAGGTTAACCCCTTGCCTTTTTTTCGGCCCGAATCGACTTTTCTCTTGAAATTCGGTCATATTGTGCGAAATCCATTGCAAAGGAACAAAGAACATAGAAATTGCAATAAATCCCTATTTTACTGCAATTTAGCAACATTGCAAGGAAAAAAAAATATTTCGAAAAAATAGGCAAAACACCAAGGTTAACCCCTTGCCGTATTTTCGGCCCGAATCGACTTTTTCTCTTGAAATTCGGTCATATTGTGCGAAATCCATTGCAAAAGAACAAAGAACACAAGAAATTGCAATAAATCCCTATTTTACTGCAATTTAGCAACATTGCAAGGAAAAAAATATTTCGAAAAAATAGGCAAAACACCAAGGTTAACCCTTTGCCTTTTTTTCGGCCCGAATCGACTTTTCTCTTGAAATTCGGTCATATTGTGCGAAATCCATTGCAAAGGAACAAAGAACATAAGAAATTGCAATAAATCCCTAGAGGAGACCCTCGGCAGAACGCTGTATTGACGAAAGATGGAAAATATGAATAATAGAAAAGCTTAAGTTGCAAATTTAACGTTACATAGGAAGCGATTATTTGTGATGAAATAATAATAATAATAATAATAATAATAATAATAATAATAATAATAATAATAATAATAATAAACATAGCATCAATAACAACAGCAATAATAATAATAATAATAATAATAATAATAATAATAATAATAATAATAATAATAATATCACCTGGAGGGAGGTATTAATAATAATAATAATAATAATAATAATAATAATAGTATCACCTGGGAGGAGGTATTAATAATAATAATAGTAATAATAATAATAATATCACCTTGGAGGAGGTATTATTATTATTATTATTAATAATAATAATAATAATAATAATAATAATAATAATAATAATAATAATAATAATAATAATAATAATAATAATAATAATATCCCCTTTGCAGGAGGTATTATTATTAATAATAATAATAATAATAATAATAACAATGGTAATAATAATAATATTAATAATAATAATAATAATGATAAATAATAATAATAATAACAATAATAATAATTATAATAGTAATATCACCTTGGAGGAGGTATTAATAATAATAATAATAATAATAATAATAATAATAATAATAATAATAATAATAATAATAATAATAATATCCTTCGCAGAGGTAATAACAATAATAATGATAATAATAACAATACTGAAAATAAAAGTGGGGAAGTGCCTGCTTGCTAAAGAGATTGAGTATGTGTTTATGTGTGTGTGTGTTTATGTGTGTGTGTGTATATATGTGTGCACGTTCTCCCAAACGTGTTATTAATCTCACTTGGTGGCTTGGGGAATTCTTCGCGCTATCCAGGCGTGACCGACCATATGTCATTCCAGAAATAATACAGATTTATGGGGGAGGATTCCAAACTTGGGCTGTGAAGACCTTGTATTCTCTGCTGTGAAGACCTTGTATTCTCTGCTGTGAAGACCTTGCATTCTCTGCTGTGAAGACCTTGTATTCTCTGCTGTGAAGACCTTGCATTCTCTGCTGTGAAGACCTTGCATTCTCTGCTGTGAAGACCTTGTATTCTCTGCTGTGAAGACCTTACATTCTCTGCTGTGAAGACCTTGCATTCTCTGCTGTGAAGACCTTGCATTCTATGCGGTGAAGACCTTGCATTCTCTGCTGTGAAGACCTTGCATTCTCTGCTGTGAAGACCTTGTATTCTCTGCTGTGAAGACCTTGCATTCTCTGCTGTGAAGACCTTGCATTCTCTGCTGTGAAGACCTTGCATTCTATGCGGTGAAGACCTTGCATTCTCTGCTGTGAAGACCTTGCATTCTCTGCAGTGAAGTACTTGTATTCTCTGCAAATGTACTTGTTTGGATCAAATGGCCCATTTGCACTTTTTGCGTAAGATTTTTTCTTGAACATTTTTTTTTGCGTAAATTTCCTTTGTATGAAACTGCCTGTTTGCATTTTTTTGCTTATTATTTTTTCTTGGACTTTTTTTTTATTTGTTTTTGTGTAAATTTCGGTTGTATCAAATTGCCTATTTGCACTTTTTGCGTATTATTTTTTTCTTTAACTTTTTTTTTCTTTATTTTTTTTTTATTTTATTTTTTTTTTTTTGCGTAAATTTCGTTTGTATCAAGTTGCCTATTTGCATTTTCTGCATAATATTTTTTTTCCCGGACTTTTTTTTTCTATTTTTTTTTCGCGTGAGTTTAGTTTGTATCAAACTGCCTTATTGCATACTATTTTTTCTTGAATTTTTTTTTTTTTTTTTTTTTTTGCGTAAATTTCGTTTGTATCAAACTGCCTATTTGCATTTTTTTGCCAATAATTTTTTCTTGGACCTTTTTTTTTTGGCTTAAATTTCGTTTGTATCAAATTGCCTATTTGCATTATTTCTTCTTTTGCTTTTTAATTTTTTTTTTTTTTTGCGCAAATTTCGTTTGTATCAAATTGCCTATTTGTACTTTATGTTAACTATTTTTTCTTGAACTTTTTTTGAGTAAATTTCGTTTGTATCAAACTGCTTATTTGCACTTTTTCCATATAATTTTTCTTAGATTTTTTTTTTTTTTTGTCGTAAATTTCGTTTGTATCAAATTGCCTATTTGCATTATTTCTTCTTTGACTTTTTTTTTATTTGCATAATTTTCCTTTGTATCAAATTACCTATTCGTACTTTATGTTTACTATTTTTTCTTGAACCTTTTTTTTTTCCGTAAATTTCGTTTGTATCAAATTACCTATATTTACTTTTTTTCACAATTTTTTTTTTACAATTTTTTTCTTAATTTTTCTTTTTCGAATTTCAGGAGAAAATACAGCGAGGCCAAAATTTTTTAACAGTACCGACTGAGTCGTCAGCAATTACTGCTTGGCTCTCCCAGGTACTAAGATGGGTATGGGGGGTGTGCTGGTCGTATGGCTATATGATCAGTTTCTATGGCATTGTCTTGTCCCCTTGCTTTTGCCTTTTTTTTTGAGTGGCCTTTAAACATTTAAATCTCAAACATCGCTCTACTTAATTTCTCTGGAAGATTTAGAGAATCAGGAATTGTGCAAAGTACACTTTTTTATGGGTTCCTAACAATTATTCTTAATGTCCATATCTTAAATTAATATATAATAGGGATTGAACAGTAAATATTCAGCTGAAACTAATGTATGATAATATATCTAAGAGATCATATCTCAATAAAAGAGAGCTGAACATTTTAAAAGAAATTGTTAAATGCATTATTGAGATCATCAAATGTGGTCGTTCAACTGAATAACTGTTGCACAAACGAAGAAAAATATTCAGCTCAAACTGATGTGACATAATATATTTAGGAGATAACTTTTCAATAAAATAGAGCTGAACAGTTTAACAAAGTTTTTGTTAAATGCATTATTGAGATCATCAAATGTGGTCGTTCAACTGAAAATATTAATCTGAAACTAATGTGGTATAATATATTCAAGACATCACATCATGATAAAAGAGAGCTGAACGCTTTAACAAAATATTTATTAAATGCATTATTGAGATCATCAAATGTGGTCGTTCAACTGAAAATATTAAGCTCAAACTAATGTAGGATAATGTATCTGAGAGATAACATCATGATAAAAGAGAGCTGAACAGTTTAACGAAATATTTGTTAAATACA
>NC_090740.1:113671551-113686551 GCF_036898095.1 Palaemon carinicauda | reverse complement strand
ATATATATATATATACATATATATAATTTTATATATAGATATATATATATATATATATATATATATATATATATATGTGTGTGTGTGTGTGTGTGTGTAAATATATACATATATATATTTAAGGACTTTGTAAGATCTTCATACACGGACCACCTCCATTGCATTCGTAAGCTAAGTATTACTTCAATAATATACTTTCCTTATCTATTGGAAAAAGGTTCTTATTATTTCCTAATGGTTTATCATAATTGTTGGTATGTTTATTATTTTCCTTTTTACTGAACAAAGAGACATTCTTTCAAATACGCTTTGCATAAACTTATTGCTGCATGATAATTAAAATCTTTTTTCAATATCCTTGTTCTCCTTTTCACTCCTGATTTTAGATTGGATCTTTATTTTTCAACTGAGAGGTATAACCGTTCAGTTTTGCTGGAAATGAGCAGGCAGTTAGGGTGGCAAAAGAAGCTGTAGCTAAATTGCTTCCATGAAAATAACTCCTACACTATAATGAACTTTTACCAAGCATAAAGAGGTTCTTTTATGGAATTTGCTAACAGAATTGAGACATTCTAGGTAGAAATAAGATGTGGAAAATGGCTTTGGGTAGAGTTCTCTTGCTTGAGGGTACACTCTAGCACACTATTCTATCTTATTTTCTTTCTCTTGTTATTTTTAAAGTTTTCATAGTTTATATATAATATATTTATTTAAATGTTGCTATTATTCTTAAACTTCTCTTGTAGTATAATTCCTTAATTCCTTTCCTCACTGAGCTATTTTCCCAGTTGGAGCCTTTGGGCTCATAGCATCCTGCTTTTTCCAACTAGGGTTGTAGCTTAGCAAATAATAATAATAATAATAATAATAATAATAATAATAATAATAATAATAATAATAATAATAATAATAATAATAATAATTGGGCAAAAAATATTTGACAAACGAGTTTTTGGGGACAATTAAACACCAGCCATATTAAGATGACTCAATAAGTGGGTATTTATTGCCTGAAATTCCCCACTGTTGGGTACCTATAAATTGTTTTCTGTCTAAGACTCGTGGTGTTAATGACAGGTTCATCCTTACCAAGATTCTTTGTACAATATTAAAAGCAGTTTTAGATTAACTTCAGAAGCTGGTATTCTGGTAGCTATGTAACCTTTTTTTCCTGATCTATTTAATTCTATGGTTTAAAATTGTTTGTCTTTTATAGTTTATGTATAAGAAATGTATAAGTCAATGACCATTAATATAATGATATCAGAAAACAGACAATCATTCATTCATTCACTTCCGATGAAATAAGAAGAAGCAAATTTCGGATGAGCATATATAGCGTTGTGGTGGCCGATGTGGTAACGTCCCTGACTGGTGAAAGCCAGTCTGGGGATCGAGTACTACTCAAACTCGATAGTATCTTTAGTCGTTGTAACCTCACCATCCTTGTGAGCTAAGGATGGGGGACTGGGGCACTGTCCCGCTTGATAGGGTAATGTCACTGTCCCTTGCCTCTGCCATTCATGAGCGACTTAAACACCTTTAAACATTTAAATCTTTTATACATCATAGATAGTAGTAAATATAGAAATACATGCAAAGGAGATAAAATGTACATTAAAGGAGTTGGAGGCAATTAATGGTTATATGCTTGGACTTTAATATTTATTATTGCATGATGACTCAAGTATACTGTTAAAAATTTGTATAAAAATAAGGTATAATTCCTGAAATAAATGTTGCCATGCATTTACCGTTTACCAGTGTAGATAATGGGTTATTCATTAATGAACGGTATGCAGTACTATACGCACACACATATATATACACACACATATATACATATTTATATATATATATATATATATATATATATATATATATATATATATATATACTGTACAAATACACACACACACCCACACACACACACACACACACACACATATATATATATATATATATATATATATACAGAGAGAGAGAGAGAGAGAGAGAGAGAGAGAGAGAGAGAGAGGAGAGAGAGAGAGAGAGAGAACATATATGCATATACATACACACACATATATATATATAAATATATATATATATATATATATATATATATATATATCTATATATATACATATATATATATATATATATATATATATATACTGTATATATATCTATCTATCTATCTATATATATATATATATATATATATATATATATATATACACATGACCAGAGAGAGAGAGAGAGAGATAGAGAGAGAGAGATTTGCATGTATACATCACGAAATATTCCTTTCTGGCATTTCCCAAAATAAAGATTTGCTGAAACCCCAACACGGCACATATTCTTTAAAATCGGAGAGACAATTGCCAAGGCTTTCCAATCAATACATTGGTCTCTAATATACCTGATGATATATCATTCAAAGAGTAATTTCAAAAGAATTTCTATTACTGAAGGGGTAATTTTTATATTTCCAGTTCAAAATTTTAGCTTATTTTTGACGTATGAGTTCTTTTCCATTTTTGTTTCACCAAAGCATATAATTTTTTTTTTTCAGCAAAGAGTACGTGCATGAGCGCAAAATTGCTTGCCTTGTTAACAAAGAAGGGATTAATTTTTGTATTATAAAACAATCTGAGATTATCAATTTCAAGTAAACCAACTTCAATCTTTTTATTCGAAAAGTTAAATTACATTTTTTACAATCAAATTTTTAGTATGCTTACAGTTAACAATACCATTTTTATATGAACATAAACCATCTAAATTAACAATTTACAAAATTACTCATCTTGATTTCGATTTTTAGTTACTCAAAAACAATAATCTATATATATATATATATATATATATATATATATATATATATATATATATGTATATATATATTCCTCTCTCTCTCTCTCCTCTCTCTCTCTCCTCTCTCTCTCTCTCTCTCTCTCTCTCTAGATAAAAAACTTATTAATGAAGAGATAACGGTAATGTTTCCGTAGGCCCAGCCAGCACCATTACCGCTTGCCAGTACATAGGGGCACGATGTACTCCTTCTCGCGAGCAAAGCGAGCGCACGGCGGAGTAAAACCCATTAGATTTCGGTAATATTTCGATAGACTTTAATGATTTTTTATCCAATATACCGGCAAGCGATAATGGCACTGGGTGGGACTCTGCCGAAACATTACTATTATATACTTACGAATAATTCTTTTTTTATTTTCTACCTAAGAACTCACATCACTTTTCCACAACGACACTTGTAAGCCTCCTATTGTCTTGATGAAGATGCATGAATATGCATTTATGGCATCCCTTTTGTTTAAATGTATTCGTGATGTAACTCTTACCACCTAGACAATACAGAAAGCTGATGTTTTCCTGTTACTATGACAAGGAAGAGGAAACTTTCAAAATGGCGTTTCGTGAGAGGATATGAGGCGGAATGAAAATCAATTACGAGTCAATTTGAGAGGCTGCGAAAAAGAAGGATTCAACATTTTCTATTTTCCCTGGGGCCAGGGAGTGGAAGTGAAGAAAATGTCCTATCGGTATACACTTAGCTTTAACGATAATAAAATTGTCCCTATTACTACTGCTGCTACTACTACTACTACTACTACTACTACTACTACTACTTATAATAATAATAAATAATAATAATAATAACAATAATAATAATAATAATGATAATAATAATGATAATAATAATAATTATTATTATCTTAATAATAATAATACCAAAAATAAAAATAATAATAATGATGATAATAATAATAATATTAATAATTATAAAAAATCTAACAGTAATATTAAAAATAATAATAATAATAATAATAATAATAATAATAATAATAATAATAATAATAATATAATAATAATAATATAATAAATGATACGTTATACCTACATATGAATATTTTTTAAAGTCCATTTTTACAGATATTGTTTGCTATATTATTAAGTAATTTTCTGGATCCGTCTTTATAATAGCTTGAAGATAAAGCTAGCAACAATTCTCAGAACATACTAGGAGTTTTTGATATAGGGGGCTATTCCTAAGGATGGAAATTCTCCCAATAATGAATCCTTTTCGCTCCTTAATTAGCTAAATGCCCATCTTTGCATATCACCTAGAATCCTAGTTAATCGTTTGAACCAACGACTTCCTTAGCTAGATTCTAGAGGTAATAGTGGTCACGCCACGAATGATATAACTATTTCAGTGAATAACATATTGGTTGTTATGGCAGTTGATAAATACCTCTGTTTAATTTCCAAAAGGATATTAGATACTAATATATATATATATATATATATATATATATATATATATATACATATACATATATATATATATATATATATATATATATATATATATATATATATATACATATACACACACACACACACACACATATATATATACTATATATATATATATATATATATATATATACAGTGTAAAAAAGTAATTTTAATCTGAAATTTTTCATAAATATATACTGTTTTAGCCGTATTTCAGTAAAATATAGGCGACCGTAATTTTGCCTTTTTTTTTTTTAATGCGAATTTTTAACAGAGTAGCAACGTGTCGAAATCCTGACGGAAGTCATTATGACTCTGACATCTGTACCAAGCAAGTTTAATCAAGACCCCTTCCGGACAAAATATGTCTGACGATCAATACCTATTCACTCTCTTTTAGACGTGATCTTTTCAAACTTTGTTTTTCAGGATGTATTGAAAATAGAAGCATTAAAGTGGAGAGAATTTTCAAGAATCTGCTGAATGTACGTTCACCACCTTTTAAGGACAGACAATAGAGACCTAATCGAAAAGTGAAGGATGTGTTTAAGGCCAATTATGGTCCACGTTTAACCATTGTAAGAATTGTACACAGTTGTTTATATTCATTTTTCTCTTTATGATTCTATGTTACAGTAATATAGCTACTTCTTTGCATATGTATATACATGCATATATATATATATATATATATATATATATATATATAGATAGATAGATATAGATAGATAGATATATGTATATATATATTTTATATATATATATATATAATATATATATATATATATATATATAATATATACATACAATATTCAGAAATAATGTAGGTATCGCGTGGCATACAATGAAGGAATATAGTTTATAGAGATTAAATTACCGTATGTTGATGAGAGAGAGAGAGAGAGAGAGAGAGAGAGAGAGAGAGAGAGAGAGAGAGAGAGAGCGAGAGAAATAAACTTAAATTCTAGCTTGGAATTTTTTAATAACATATGTATAAAGAAAATGAAAAAAATTTTAATAGTTGGCACCAAAACATTATGAATTTTCCCAAAAGAGTATTTTGCAAAATCGAGGATGGAAAAATAATCTCCTTTTGGAAAACGAAAAGGCGTTTGCATGTGTGCTTGCCTCAAAGTCTCAAGTACTCAAATGGGATTTGCGGGAGAAGCGGTAAAGTAGAAATCAGGAAAATAAGAGAGGAAAATAGATCAAAGAGAAGGAATTTGTACCTCAATTATTTTATTTTTTTGTACCTGAATATTTTATTTTGTTTCATTGGACTTTCTGCCACGAAGAACGGCAAATATCAAATATGAAATTTTACCTTGATTTATGACCAAAATTTCTACATGCAAAGCCTATAAAGGTTTAATGTCCGCTCATGAATGGCAGAGACGAGGGATAGTGACAAGTGACATTACGATATGGAGTAGGACAATGCCCTGGAGACTGACCATATATACAAATAATCAGCGCCCATGCTAGGACCAAGGAGGGCCAAGCAATGGTTGCTGATGGCTCAGCAGATAGACCTATAGGCTCCCCCAAACCACTCACCCTTAGCTCAGAAGGATAGTGAGGTTGCAGTGACTAAAGAAACTAACGAGTTTGAGCGGGACTCGAACCCCAGTGTGGTGATCACCGGTCAGGGACGCTACCACATCGGCCACCACAACCTTGAGTGAAAATGATCAATTCCATTATAAAAGGAATTTCTCTTTTATCAACAGAAATCCCTCAGAAAACATGAAAATTAAACTAATTCTTGGAACAAATCCTCACAATTTTTTATGAATTATGTGTCCACTAAAATCTTTTAAAACACTAGAATCATTGAAAAATTCATTGGAAAAAAACATAAACCCTTATTATTATTATTATTATTATTATTATTATTAGCTAAGCTACAACCCTAGTTGGAATAGCAAGATGCTATAAGCCGAAGGGCTCCAGC
The DNA here is from genome assembly GCF_036898095.1 of Palaemon carinicauda. NCBI lineage: Eukaryota > Metazoa > Arthropoda > Malacostraca > Decapoda > Palaemonidae > Palaemon > Palaemon carinicauda. The sequence continues at coordinate 113,680,292 of NC_090740.1, read as the reverse complement.
AGGGAAAAACAGCCTAGTGAGGAAAGGAAATATGGAAATGATGATAATAATAATCTGCTTCGATAAAACCAATGTGTTGCCTACGTGAGTTTGGTCACGAGCGAACTGCATTCGCGTTCCATCCGGGGCATAATTGGATATCCAGAATTCCTTCAGATCTCTTATTAAAGCGTAGGATAAACAGACTGCCATCAACATCGTTTCAACCTGTTCCAAAGGACCCCCGGGATCCCCCGTTGCTTTGAAGGATGGCAAACGTTCGGTTTTGCAAGCACGACAGCTTTATCTGTTCTGGATTGTCTCTTCTTTTAATAAAAATGGAAGAGAGTTCTTTCTGGAATGTCAATAATTCTGTCGATTAAATTTCACTGCTGACGTCATTTTCAATATTCTTTGTCAGGGATCTTAAAGATTTTATTTTTCCATTAAACTAAAATAGAAAACAGTATCTATTTATCTATATATATATATATATATATATACTATATATATGTATATATATATATATATATATATATATATATGTGTGTGTGTGTGTGTGTGTGTGTGCGCGTGTATATCTACACACACACACACATATATATATATATATATATATATATGCGTGTGTGTGTGTGTGTGTGTGTGTACGTGTGTGTGTGCGTGTATTTCTATACATGTATATATACATATATATATATATATATATATATTTATATATATAAAAATATTTATACATATATACATATATATATATATATGTATATATATAAATATATATATATATATATATATATATAGAGTATATATATACATATATATATATATATATATATACATATATATATATATATATATATATATATATATATATATATATGCACGTCTTGCAAAACCTTAGATTAATTCATTTGAATATGATATTTTAATGGTTATATACCTACTCTTTATATAAATCATCTATATTGATATGCATATATTAAACCTCATAGATTATATGCTTATAGTTGATATTTTCACCATAATATCTGTTATTGATATATTTAATTCTATTATAGTATTTAATTCTATTATATGCCCCCTGTGGCCACGGGTGCATAAAAACAAGAATAGTGCCAACGTTATCCCTGCGTGTCGTGTCGTAAGAGGCGACTAAAAGGGAAGGGACGAGGGGGCTAGGAGCCTCCTCTCCTGTATCTACATCCTGTGAGACAGCGATAAAGAGATGGAGCTGGGGGAAGAGTGACTGCTCCCCGCACTCTAGTTCTGGGGTGTTTGAATGTGCGTGGATGTAGTACGATAGAGAGTAAAAGATGTGAAATTGGAAGTATGTTTAGGAATAGAAGGATGGATGTATTAGCCTTGTGTGAGACGAAGATGAAAGGAAAGGGTAAAGTGATGTTTGGTGAAATGTCTGCTAGAGTGTCTGGGATTGAAAGAGGAAGAGCGAGAGAGGGTGTGGCTTTATTGCTGAGTGAATGGATGACAGGTAAAGTAGTGGAATGGAAGGAGATATCATCTAGGTTAATGTGGGTAAGGGTTAGGTTGGGTAGAGAATGTTGGACGTTTGTCAGTGCGTATGGGCCAGGTAGTGAGAAAAGGGAAGAAGAGCGGAATGAGTTCTGGAATGAATTAACTAGGTGTGTTGAAGGACTGGGTAGAAGGAATTATGTAGTTATCATGGGTGACGTAAATGCTAGAGTGGGCGCTGGAGAGGTAGGTGTCATTGGGAAGTATGGCGTACCAGGTAAAAATGAGAGTGATGAGAGACTGGTAGATATGTGTGTTGAGCAAGAGACGGTGATAAGTAATAGCTTTTTCAAAAAGAAAGATAAAAATAAGTATACATGGGTAAGAGTGGCAAATGGAAGAGTAGTAGAAAGGGCATTAATGGATTATGTGTTGATAACTAAAAGAATGTTTGGAAGATTGAAAGACGTGCACGTGTTTAGGGGTATGGCTAACGGTATGTCTGATAATTTTTTGGTGGAAGGAAAATTAGTTATAGCAAAAGAATAGGAGATAGAGTAGGTGGATGTAAAAGGGAGGTAGTGAGGGTTGAAGAGCTAATAAAACCGGGAGTAAAAAGTAAATATCAGGAAAGGTTGAAAATGATATATGACGAAGTGAAAGTAAGAGAAACTGGTAATTTAGAGGAGGAGTGGAAGTTAGTAAAAAAAAAATTTTGTTGGGATTGCAAGTGATGTGTGTGTAAAGAAGGTTGTTGGAGGCAGCATGAGGAAGGGCATTGAATGGTGGAATGAAGGAGTGAAGGTAAAAGTGGAAGAGAAAAAGAGGGCTTTTGAAGAATGGGCTGCAGAGTAATAGTATAGAGAAGTATGAAAAATATAAAGAGAAAAATGTGGAAGTAAAGCGCAAGGTACGTGAGGCAAAGAGGGCAGCTGACCTGAGGTGGGGTCAGGGATTAGGTCATTCATAAGAAGAGAAATAAGAAGAAGTTTTGGAAAGAAGTGAAGAGAGTTAGGAAGGCTGGCTCAAGAATGGAAGAGACAGTGAAAGATGGAAATGGAAGGTTGTTAAAAGGAGAGGAGGCAAGGAAAAGATAGGCGGAATATTTTGAAAGTTTACTGAATGTTGAGGATAATAGGAAGGGAGATATAATTTGCTGTTGCAGGTGTTGAGGTGCCAGTGATGGGAGATGAGAACTGAGAGAGAGATTACAATAGATGAAGTGAGGAGAGCACTAGATGAAACGAGAGTAGGAAAAACATCTGGTATGGATGGTGTGAGAGCTGAGATGTTAAAGGAGGGGGGTGTGACTGTACTTGAATGGTTGGTGAGATTGTTTAATATGTGTTTTGTGTTGTCAATGGTACCAGTAGATTGGGGTTTGTGCATGCATTGTACCACTATATAAGGGTAAGGGAGATGTGCATGAGTGTTGTAATTCAAGAGGTATTAGTTTGTTAAGCGTAGTTGGAAAAAGTGTATGGTAGAGTATTGATTAATAGGATCAAGGATAAAACAGAGAATGCAATCTTAGAAATACAGGGTGGTTTTAGAAGAGGTAGGGGTTGTATGAATCAGATTTTTACAGTTGGGCATATATGCGAGAAATATTTAGCAAAAGGTAAGGAGCTGTATGTTGCGTTTATGGATCTGGAGAAAGCGTATGATAGAGTTGATAGGGAAGCAATGTGGAATGTGATGAAGTTATATGGAGTTGGTGGAAGGTTGTTGCAAGCAGTGAAAAGTTTCTACAAAGGTAGTAAAGCATGTGTTAGGATAGGAAATGAAGTGAGTGATTGGTTTCCGGTGAGAGTGGGGCTGAGACAGGGATGTGTGATGTCGCCGTGGTTGTTTAACTTGTATGTTGATGGAGTGGTGAGAGAGGTGAATGCTCGAGTGCTTGGACGAGGATTAAAACTGGTAGACGAGAATGACCATGAATGGGAGGTAAATCAGTTGTTGTTTGCGGATGATACTGTACTGGTTGCAGACACAGAAGAGAAGCTTGGACGATTAGTGACAGAATTTGGAAGAGTGTGTGAGAGAACGAAGTTGAGAGTTAATGTGGGTAAGAGTAAGGTTATGAGATGTACGAGAAGGGAAAGTGGTGCAAGGTTGAATGTCATGTTGAATGGAGAGTTACTTGAGGAGGTGGATCAGTTTAAGTACTTGGGGGTCTGTTGTTGCAGCAAATGTTGGAGTGGAAGCAGATGTACGTCAGAGAGTGAATGAAGGTTGCAAAGTGTTGGGGGTAGTTAAGGGAGTAGTAAAAAATAGAGGGTTGGGCATGAATGTAAAGAGAGTTCTATATGAGAAAGTGATTGTACCAACTGTGATGTATGGATCGGAGTTGTGGGGAATGAAAGTGATGGAGAGACAGAAATTGAATGTGTTTGAGATGAAGTGTCTAAGGAGTATGGCTGGTGTATCTCGAGTAGATAGGGTTAGGAACGAAGTGGTGAGAGTGAGAACGGGTGTAAGAAATGAGTTAGCGGCTAGAGTGGATATGAATGTGTTGAGGTGGTTTGGCCATGTTGAGAGAATAGAAAATGGATGTCTGCTAAAGAAGGTGATGAATGCAAGAGTTGATGGGAGAAGTACTAGAGGAAGGCCAAGGTTTGGGTGGATGGATGGAGTGAAGGAAGCTCTGGGTGATAGGAGGATAGATGTGAGCGAGGCAAGAGAGCGTGCTAGAGATAGGAATGAATGGCGAGCGATTGTGACGCAGTTCCGGTAGGCCCTGCTGCTGCCTCCGATGCCTTAGATGACCGCGGAGGTAGCAGCAGTAGGGGGTTCAGCATTATGAAGCTTCATCTGTGGTGGATAATGTGGGAGGGTTGGGCTGTGACACCCAAGCAGTACCAGCTGAACTCGGTTGAGTCCTTTGTTAGGCTGGGGAGAAACGTAAAGAGTAGAGGTCCCCTTTTTGTTTTTGTTTCTTTGTTAATATCGGCTACCCCCCAAAATTGGGGGAAGTGCCATGGTATATGTATGGATGTATAGTAACGTTCTGAATTGTTACAGATATGAAATGGAAATAGCACATATTTGTCGAAATCTTTTATCAATTCTATAAAATCCGAATTGCATTTTCTTAACCTTAATTATTTCAATTAAACGTTTTCCAATTACAGTAGTTTTGCTTCAATTTATTTTTGAGATTTGGAGCTTGCAATATATTCTTGAAACCAAAACCAAGTAGATTTTATGAATAGTTTTAATTTGATAACTGCCTCTCTCTCTCTCTCTCTCTCTCTCTCTCTCTCTCTCTCAAACGGCATAGGCAATGTTGAAGTGATAGTTCAAAATGACTGAAGATGGAAGCAATTTTCTGGTAATTTTGGGAAGGAAAGGGAGAGAAAGTAAATGAGTTCTGATAGTTTGTGGGTGAAACTTTCTGGCTTCAATGGATTCCCAAAAACAATTTCTAATTGAAGAATAGTTGAACATATTTGTAACAATATTCGTGATGGAGATAGTTTATCTTGAAAGTATATAGTTTTATCACAATAACTGATCAGGATAGAACATGTGATTGAATGGTCGTAAATCGAGAAAAATTTGATTATTTTCTTGATTGATGAACATACTATATATATATATATATATATATGTATATATACATATATATATATATATATATATAAATATATATATATATATTATATATATTTACACACACACACACACACACACATAGATAATATATATATATATACATACATACATATATATATATATATATATTTATATATTTATACATATATATATATATATAATATATATGTACTGTATATCATCATCATCATCATCATCATTTTCATATATATCATCTTCATGATAATCATCCTCATCATCAACTATGACTAGTAAACGTTATAGAGGCTGTCTGAGTAAAGATGTGACTGTGATTTTAGCCTCCTGGAAGCGTTGTGAACGTTATAGAGGCTGTCTGAGCAAAGATGTGACTGTGATTTTAGCCTCCTGGAAGCGTTGTGAACCTTATAGAGGTTGTCTGAGCAAAGATGTGACTGTGATTTTAGCCTCCTGGAAGCGTTGTGAACGTTATAGAGGCTGTCTGAGCAAAGATGTGACTGTGATTTTAGCCTCCTGGAAGCGTTGTGAACCTTATAGAGGCTGTCTGAGCAAAGATGTGACTGTGATTTTAGCCTCCTGGAAGCGTTGTGAACGTTATAGAGGCTGTCTGAGCAAAGATGTGACTGTGATTTTAGCCTCCTGGAAGCGTTGTGAACGTTATAGAGGCTGTCTGAGTAAAGATGTGACTGTGATTTTAGCCTCCTGGAAGCGTTGTGAACGTTATAGAGGCTGTCTGAGTAAAGATGTGACTGTGATTTTAGCCTCCTGGAAGCGTTGTGAACGTTATAGAGGCTGTCTGAGCAAAGATGTGACTGTGATTTTAGCCTCCTGGAAGCGTTTGTGAACGTTATAGAGGCTGTCTGAGCAAAGATGTGACTGTGATTTTAGCCTCCTGGAAGCGTTTGTGAACGTTATAGAGGCTGTCTGAGCAAAGATGTGACTGTGATTTTAGCCTCCTGGAAGCGTTGTGAACGTTATAGATGCTGTCTGAGCAAAGATGTGACTGTGATTTTAGCCTCCTGGAAGCGTTGTGAACGTTATAGAGGCTGTCTGAGCAAAGATGTGACTGTGATTTTAGCCTCATGGAAGAGTTGTGAACATTATAGACGCTGTCTAAGCACAAATCTGACACTGATTTTAGTCTCCTGGAAGCGTTGAAAACGTTATGAAGGCTGTCCGAGCAAAAATCTGTTATTGATTTTAGCCTCATGAAAGCGTTGTAAACGTATTAGACGCTGTCTGAGCTAATATCTGATAGTGATTTTAGCCTACTGGAAGTATTGTAAACCTTATAAAAGCTGTCTGACCAAAAATCTGACAGTGATTTTAACCTCCTGGAAGCGTTTGTAAATGTTATAGAGGGTGTCTGAGCAAAGAAATGATAGTGCTTTTAGCCTTCTGGAAGCGTGTGGTGAACATTATAGATGCTGTCTGAGCAAAAATCTGACTTTGATTTTACCCCCCTGAAAGCGTTGTAAAAGTTATAACAGCTGTCTGAGCAAAAATCTGATAGTGATTTTAGCCTCCTGGAAGCATTTTGAATATTATAGATGCTGTCAAAGCAAAACCTGACTATAATTTTAGCCACCTGGAAGCGTTGTCAATGGTATAGAGGTTTTCTGAGCAAAGTTTATAATTGACCAAATTTTCAAACGTAATTAGTGTAAAGTGTAATCCTCTCTAATAAGTAGATATAGATCCTACATTTGTAAAAGTGACACCCATTCATTATTGACAAGAATTTCAAACGTAATTACTTTTTATGGAAAGTGTGATCTGCTCTAATCACTAGATATTATAGATCCTAATACAGATATTCGAGTTTTTATCGTTCCAGACTCAATAACTTTTACTTTCTTTTAGTTTTGGATCTATCTCCTAATGAGATTTTTTTTTTTATTATACTTATGTTTATGTTTATTGAGCAATTCAAATTCTGGATATTCGACTGATGAAATCTTTTTCTTTTATCGTGGTTCAAAACAAAAATTTATTTTCTTTATAATTTTCAATATCTGGACAACTAATATTGCTACTATCGTTAGAACATAATTGCATGAATTTCCGTATTGATTATTAAACTAACGCTATAACATAAATATGATGGAATAGATTATTCGGAAAAATTTATTGATATCATATGATTTCTTTCCAGTAATATTACATTATTTTTAAAACCTAATACAAACACACACATACACACACTCATATATATATATATACTATATATATATGTGTGTGTGTGTGTGTGTGTGTGTGCATGTGTACGTGAGTATCTGAATTACATAATTTATTTTGTATACGTCTCTAAAACGTAAATTTCACGACATCTTTTTTTAAGCACCTATCACTTTTTCCAGCATTTGAATAACCCGAAAGGAACATTTCCTTTGAAACCAAATAATCATGGAATGCATCGTAAAGATATTAAAAAAAATCCAGTTTAAAATAACAGTTTCCTATTCTTGAAAAATGTAAATTCCCCTTCTCAAAATCTGGGTCACTTTCCATTTCATGGAACTGGAAGATGCCAATAGCATTTAAGAGGTTTCCACTTATACTTTGCCATCTTTACGTTTACTTGTCTCTGCTTCTTCACCTTAACAGCAAAGGTCCAGGTCCTCTTGGTAATGAGCACCTGGAAGACATTTAATTTTTGTTATAAATTAGAATATATTGTGAGAAGGATATGATTATTCATAAGAAGAGTGGGAGAAAAAGAGGATTTCATTAAAACTTTTGGGTGGGCTTCTTACAAAAACGTCTGAGTTCTCGGTTGGAAATGAAGAAATAATATAACATTGTTTCGAAAACTTTACTATGACTATTGGATGATAATAATAATAATAATAATAATAATAATAATAATAATAATAATAATAATAATAATTATGTTATTATTATTATTATTATTATTATTATTATTATTATTATTATTATTATTATTATTATTAATTAATTATATTATTATTAATTATTATTATTATTATTACTGCTTTTAGATTTTTATAATTGATACATAAATAAGGGAGGAGATAAATTTTGAAAATAAGAGAAAAAGACCACAAAAAACAAGAAAAAAACCAAAAACAAAAAATAAATTATTCAACTTGGGGAGACTAAAATTGGCTTAGGTATTGTATACATATAGATGCATATTCTGTCCAAATTTCAATGTCAAAGTGAAAAAAATGACCTCCCCCCTCGAGTTTCTTCCCTTAAGATCTATGATGTAGACATTGACTTTAAATACATGGCCAGAGGATGAACATAATTTTAAAAATCAAGGAATCTAGAAACTTTGAGAAAAGTATAACTTAAGGACATAAGTATTTTTATATTTCATATATGAAATATCTATTTTAATGTTGTTAATGTTTTTGAAATATTTTGTTTTAATTTTTTTCATTACCTCTCATGCCGTTTATTTATATCCTTATTTCCTTTCGGCACTGGGATATGTTTCCCTGTTGGAGCTCTTGGGCTTAGAGCATCTTGCTTTTCCAACTAGGGTTGTAGCTTAGCTAATAATAATAATAATAATAATAATAATAATAATAATAATAATAATAATAATAATAATAATAAGGACAGAATCAGATGAATATATAAGAATGGTAAAATGAAAGGAAATAAGAAAACAGATGACATAAGACTTCAAGATATAATTTCAGAGGATTATATACATGATATTG
>NC_090740.1:113661551-113666551 GCF_036898095.1 Palaemon carinicauda | reverse complement strand
TTTTGTTGGGCTCAATAAGGCACTAGAAAAGTTGGAAGACCCAGGCCTACATAGCTGAGGACTATAAAGTGAGAAGTAGGAGACGGTGAAGGGGGAAGTATTGAATTAAAAGCTCAAGATAGAGACGACTTGTGAAATCTAACCGAGGCTTTAATAACCAACCAAGAATGAACACTTCTTTTGAAGTCAATACTATTATTTGCGTAAAGTAAGTACTGCTACTATTCTAATTTTTACCTTTATTTCTTCAGGAATGAATATATATAATAATATTGTTTTCTGGTAGTATTTAAGAAAACTTTTCATTTACCCTTAGCACATTTTGACTCTAAAGTATTATGCCTTATAAACATGTTCGGAAAGTAATCAATGTTTAATGAAACGATGCTTGAGGGTACATACTAGCACACTTTTCTATTTCATTTCTCTTCCTCTTGTTTTGTTAAAGGTTTTTATAGTTTATAGAAGCAATATTTACTTTAATGTTGTTACTGTTCCTAAAATATTTTACTTTTCCTTGTATTTGTTTTTCCTACCTGGGTTATTTTCTCTGTTGGGGTCCCTGGGTTTATAGCATCCTGCTTTATCAAGAAGGGTCGTAGCTTAGCAAATAATAATAATAATAATAATAACAATAATAATAATAATAATAATAATAATAATAATAATAATTTTATGTTATAAGACCGTTCTTTTCCGAACCTCTTAAACCTGTACAGGATACTGTTATCCAAAACGAAATAAAAGCAATTATTTGACAATTCTGGTTTGCACAGCAAGCGTGGGATGGTAGTATTTGCTGATTAAGAGGTCTTACAAATCTGATCCGTATGCAGAGAGATTTCCTTGTGAAGCTTTCATCTTAGGGGCTCAAAGTATAATCTGGGTAAAGAAGGATGTTGCAGTTGACCTGATATGAATTTGAAGGTTAAAAGACCGAATGAGTTCATTTATGTTTCTCATATCCTTATATATATATCCACTTCTTGAGTAGTGCCATAGCCTCTGTGCCATGGTCTTCCACTGTCTTGGGTAGTGCCATAGCCTCTGTACCATGCTCTTCCACTGTCTTGGATTGGAGTTCTCTTTCTTGAGGGTACACTCGGGCACACTATTCTATCGTGTTTCTCTTCCTCTCGTTATTTTGAATTTTTCTCGTTATTTCTTTTATATATGAAAGATTTATTTTAAGGTTATTATTGTTCTTAAACTTCGCTCGTAGCTTTTCCTTATTTCCTTTCCTCACTGGGCTATTCTCTCTGTTGGAGCCCTTTGTGCACACTATTCTATCTTGTTTCTTTTCGTCTCGTTATTTTGAAGTTTTTATCCTAGTTATTTTTTTTTATATATGAAAGATTTATTTTAAGGTTAATATTGTTCCTAAACTTCTCTTGTAGCTTTTCCTTATTTCCTTTCCTCACTGGGCTATTTTTTCCTACTTTTACAACTAGTGTTATTAGCTTAGCAAGTAATAATCATGATAATAATGCTTTTTGTGCATTACGAGAAAAAACCAATTAAAACACAAAATAATAGGACAATAAATATATTGTTTGAATATTATATAAGATATCACATCACAGTAGGCCTAATTTATATCCATTCTGATTCAACTCCTAAGAATACGATCATTGTGGCCTACTGGTAACGCATTTGCCCATTGATCACCAGACTGGGATTTGATTTACGTTAAAACTCGTTAGTTCCTTTAGTGCGTGCATCCTCACCATACTTGTGAGGTAAGAGTGGGGGTTTGGGGGAGGCTCTAGGTCTACCTACTGAGTCCCACTTGCACGAGTTTTTGCCACGAATTTGTCGTGGCAAGTCATGACATTTTGTGGCACGAACTAGAAGATCAAAGGGGCTAAAAAATAGCTGACCTGTCCATATTGACACGTACTGGCACGACGAGTTCACGCATTGTTTGTGCACTTCCCGCATCGTCCCGACGAGTTCACGACGAGTTCGCGCATACATCACGACCCGGTTACGAAATTTTGTCGTGACCAAAATTTTGAATATTTCAAAATTCTTGTCACGACATGCCACGATGTCACGACGGGTTTACGAACACTTCACGCCAGTTCACGACTCAAGTCGTAACAAGGTGTGCTACAAATTCATGCAAGTGTCAGGCTGGCTTAAGAAAGGATTTCGACTGCGTTTCACACCATAATGAAATGTTTATGTGGCTGGAATAAACAACCATAAATTAGGAATAAACCTTAAAACATATATCTTATCTTTTTGAAATCTCAATTAGAACATTTTGTAACACATTCCGGTATGAGTTTAATAACTGAAAGAAATTTTCCAGAACTCTACACACATAACTTTGATTAAGATATTGTGAGTTATTCAGCATTATATATAAGGTAATATTCTTTAAGGAAGAGTCAGTAGCGTTTCTTAGGTTTGCCTAAGGGACACCTTGTAACACAGTTCCACCAGAGAGAGACAGACTATCGTTTGTTTAATCATTATTCCTCTTTTTTTACACAATATGAATAATCTATAATGTACAATGAACCTCCAATGTTGAAGATGGTTCATAAACACTATGGGAGATTGACGTAAAAAAAAAAAAAAAAAAAAAAAAAACTATAAAATGTCCAACAGAGAGGTTAATCGAACTTTTTCCATAACTCATTGCCTGTACAGAATATTATCATATTCCTGCGTTTGTGAAGATAAACTAAAACAAATGAATTTCCAAAATACTCAAAGAAAAGGCCAAGTAAATTGACTAGTGGGAAAGTATTCAAAGAGACAGATTGCATGGCAAAAAAGAAATGAGTGCTGGACAGGGGAAACTCTACTTTATTCTCTGTCTATCTTTCCCTGTCAAAGGGACCTCCATTTACGAGAGGTATCACTTGCTTTCTACTAGAGCGTAGTTAGTCTCCGTTCTTCGATGAATTCAAAGAAGAAGACTCCTTTTCACTGACATTGGATTCGTCCTGTTCGTAGTTGAATGAATACATGGAACAAAGGAATTTGTAATGACTTCATTGTGAAGTCCAGCAATGAGATCCTATTAACGTTTGTCGTGGAGTTTGATCCTTGTTTTACTTGAATTCCCGTTTTGTATTATTATTCGGTAGAAAGATGCAATTTATTTGGCTAATTTCTTAAGATAAAGAAATATTAGACATGGGCCTAATTTATATTTGTTACTTATTTTTCACTTAGGGTATCTAGGCAGACTAATTACATCACTTTATAGATAATTGTCCTTAAATATATATATATATATATATATATATATATATTTTATTTATGTATATATATTATATATATATTATATAAATATTATATATATATATATATATATATATATATAAACATTCGACAAGAAATCCTCAGGACGTAATATTTTCCTTAGCAAAGTAATATCTAATCAACCTTTAAATAAGCTTGATTTTATTCGGTCATGAAAGAAGGATTACCAAGAGTAAAAAACATTTGGAAACTGAATAGAGAATCGTTAAACTTTAATGTTGTGTGCATCTGTGTGCCTATCTAAATATATAAACGTCATTTTTGACGGATCGGGTACACAAGTAATAACATAATAATTGAAAAAAAAAAAAAAACAAGTATTCAACGAAAACGAACTCTTACTGTCTATTAAAAACTTCATAAGAAAATGAGGAAGAAAACATAAGGAATTTCAGGAACAAGAGTTGGAAACTGAAATGGATTGCTCGGGATAGCGAGGCCGTTTGGGTGCGATTGCTACAAATCTGTTCTCGCAAGAAGCAACTGAGTCAGCAAGGCGGAAAAGGTCATGATCTAAGGCGAAGACGTGGAATTCTTTGGTATTTTTCTGAGTGCGATAGTCACTTGAAGGTTAAAACGCCGGTCATGAATGGCAGAGGCAAGGGACAGTGACATTGCCCTAGCAAGTAGGACAATGCCCTAGAGACTGACCATATATACATATCAAGGGACAATGACATTGCCCTAGCAAGCAGGACAATTCCCTAGAGAGTGACCATATATACATATCAAGGGATAGTGACATTGCCCTAGCAAACAGGACAATACCCTAGAGACTGACCATATATACATATCAGGGGACATTACCCTAGCAAGCAGGACAATTCCCTAGAGAGTGACCATATATACATATCAAGGGACAGTGACAATGCCCTAACAAGCAGGGCAATGCCCTAGAGGATAACCATATATGTATATCAAGGGACATTGCCATTGCTCTAGCAAGCAGGACAATTCCTTAGAGACTGACCATATATACATATCAAGGGACAGTGACATTGCCCTAACAAGCAGGGCAATGCACTAGAGAATGACCATCTATGCATATCAAGGGACAGTGCCATTGCCCTAGCAAGCAGGACAATGCCCTAAAGACTGACCATATATACATATCAAGGGACATAGCCACAGCGAGCAGGACAATGCCCTAGAGACTGACTATATATAAATATCAAGGGACAGTGACATTGCCCTAGCATGCAGGACAATGACTTAAGAGACTGGCCATATATACATATCAAGGAACAGTGACATTGCCCTACTAAGCAGGACAATGCCATAAAAACTGACCATATATGCATATCATGGGACAGTAGTATTGCCCTAGCAAGCAGGACAATGCCCTAGAGATTGACCATATATGCATATCAAGGGGCAGTGACATTGCCCTAGCAAACAGGACAATGCCCAAGAGACTGACCATATATACATATCATGGGACATTGCCATAGCGAGCAGGACAATGCCCTAGAGACTGATCATATATATATATATATATATATATATATATATCAAGGGAGAGTAACATTGCCCTAGCAAGCAGGACAATTCCTTAGAGACTGACCATATATACAGTACATATCAAGGGACAGTGACATTGCCCTAACAAGCAGGGCAGTACCGTAGAGGATGACCATATATCTATATCAAGGGACATTGCCATTGCCCTAGCAAGCAGGACAATGCCCTAAAAACTGACCATATATGCATATCAAGGG
>NC_090740.1:113654903-113659903 GCF_036898095.1 Palaemon carinicauda | reverse complement strand
AAAGTCCTATGTCAAAGGTCAAGGTCATGGTCGAGCAAAGGGTCGACATAAAGTGGTTCTGGGAAAGGCAAGCTGGTTTCGAGAAATAAGGTGCCGTCTCGGAGGTCTACACTCTCCGAGTGGTTTTATAGTTCTATGTGTTACCTTTTCTCTATTCATAAATTTTCCTTTAAGTATATCATATCGTTTTCAATGTTATGCTTATTCTAATCTAAAAAGGTAACGATTCAACTTATCATGAAACTTACATCCATACTCTATATGTATAGCATTTTATATTTCAAAAATTGTTCCTAGAAATTTAATTTCTTTTGTAGAAATGAAAGCAGAGAGCTTCGGAAATATATGTTTGGAAGAGATTTAATTTCAGGCAATACATTTAACAAGACAATCCTCTGAATACTTCAAAGCGAAAAGGATTGAAATAAAGATATTATTAGAATATGTTTGGTGATAGAATATAATTAATAAAGTGGTAAAAGGAAAGAGTGAAAAGTTTTAAATATAGGATTCAGTTACAAAGGAAAGAGTAATAAGAATAATGAAATGGTAAATGTGAAAAGTGACTTGAATTAAGAAGAATCAAGATGCACGACATGAAATACAGCCAGACCTTTGTCGTAAATTTGAGAGAGTATAGGAATGCTGAAGAGAGAGAGAGAGAGAGAGAGAGAGAGAGAGAGAGAGAGAGAGAGAGAGAGAGAAAGAGAGTCGACCAGATCTCATGGAAAGTGGGACAAATTCCAATATCGTATCATAAGTTTATTTTTATTTGTGATATCATATAGAAAAGTATGATGAAGAAGGTAAATATTGAAAAGGGAAAAAAAAAAGAGGCTAAATGAAGTGAAAAAAATCTCTTTTGGGATTTTATATATAGAAAATGTTAATACAGAGATATGCAGGGAACTAGGAAGTCACAATTCAGTTAGATGAAAAGAAAGAATTATAAAAGACAGTGGATTACATAATTATGATAGACAATATGGATTATAATGAGAGAAAGGTCAATGATCAAGCAGAAATGAGGTTAAAAGATGAATAATAGGTTCTCATTATTTTGTCAAGTATATACAGTATATATATATGAATGTATATATATATATATATATATATATATAGATATATATATATATATATATATATATATATATATATATATATATATATGTGTGTGTGTTTATACATATATATGCATATATATGTATATATGTCTATATATATATATATATATATATATATATATATATATATATATATATATATATATATACATTCATATATATACAATATATATATATATACAGTATATATATATATATATATATATATATATATATATATATATATATGTATATATATATATATATATATATATATATATATATATATATAAATTATATATACAGTATATATATACATATATATATATATATATATATATATATTTAAATATATATATATATATATATATATATATATATATATAAATATATATATATATATATATATATATATATATATATATATATATATATATATATATATATATAAATATATGTATATATTATATACTGTATATGGTTATCTAAACACCACAGATATATTTACATGTATATCCTCATGGGAATCAAATAGCTTTTCACAACTTCGTAGTAAAAATTCATATCCTAAATGTAACGACATCCCAAAATTCAAATTCGTTGTGTCTGAAAAGAGCTCTGGATAATTTTATCATTAAAGTAAAATCTAGAGATGAGAGTTTCTAGAATTCTTATGCCTTCCAGTAATAAAAGAGCCTCGTTAATGACGCTTTCGTTAAGAGATGTAACATAGAATGAAAACTGTTATGTTAACCTCATTTTTATTCAAAGTAGAAAACATTATGGAAATTGAATGGTCGGATATAAAGAGGACGAAACTGTTCGAACTACGAAAAATTCAGCCTTTTCTTTTATTTTCATTATTTTCTCAACTCAATAATATATATTTGTGTATAATTTATATAAATATGTAAGAGTACTTAGGAATAATACTATTAGTACTTACGGACAATACAAGTATATTTCTAGCCTAAATATCTATTTGTGTATATTTGAAGTTATTGAAGTTAATATGTAAGATTACTTAGGAATAATACGATTATTTTTCTAGCCTAAATATGTATTTGTATATATATGAATTTAATATGTACGAGAACTTAGAAATTATATGATTATTTTTTTTACCTAGATATATATATATATATATATATATATATATATATATCTATATATATATATATGTGTGTGTATGTGTATTTGATATAAATGTGTAAGAGTACTTAGGAATAATACGATTATTTTTCTAGCCTAAATATATATTTGTATATATATGAAGTTAATATTTAAGAGTACTCAGGAATAATACGATTATTTTTCTAGCCTAAATATATATTTGTATATATATGAAGTTAATATTTAAGAGTACTTAGGAATAATACGATTATTTTTCTAGCTTAAATATATATTTGTGTATATTTGATATGAATATGTAAGAGTACTTAAAAATAATACGACTATTTTTCTAGCATATATATATATATATATATATATATATATATATATATATATATATATATATATATATATATATATATATTTATTTGTAAGAATACTTTGGAATAATACAATTATTTTTCTAGCCTAAATATATATTTGTGTATATTTGATATGAATATGTAAGAGTACTTAGGAATAGTAAGATTATTTTTTTACATTAAATATATATTTGTATATATATGAAGTTAATAGGTAAGAGTACTTAGCAGTAATACGATTATTTTTCTATCTTAAATATGTATATTTGTGTATATTTGATATGCATATGTAAGAGTACTTATAAATAGTACGATTATTTTTGTAGCCTAAATATATAGTTGTGTATATTTGATATGAATATGTAAGAGTACTTAGAAATAATACGATTATTTTTGTAGCCTAAATATATAGTTGTGTATATTTGATATGAATATGTAAGAGTACTTAGGAATAGTACGATTATTTTTCTAGCCCAAATATATATTTGTGTATATTTGATATGAATATGTAAGAGCACTTAGGAATAGTACGATTATTTTTCTAGCCTAAATATATATATATATATATATATATATATATATATATATATATATATATATATATATATATATATATATGAATATATTTGAAGTTAATATGTAAGAGAACTTAGAAATAATACGATTATTTTTCTAGCCTAAATATATATTTTTGTGTATATTTGATATGAATAGGTAAGAGTACTTAGGAATAATACGATTATTTTTTCTAGCCCAAATATATATTTGTGTATATTTGATATGAATATGTAAGAGTACTTAGGAATAATACGATTATTTTTCTAGCCTATATATATACATATATATATATATATGTATATATATATATATATATATATATATATATATATATATATATATATATATATATATATATATTTGTGTATAATTGATATGCATATGCAAGAGTACTTAGGAATAATACGATTATTTGTCTAGCCTAAACTGTATCATTAATAATGAAATACATATATAGAAATTAGGGAGAAATCAAACAACGTTTATAGACGAATCTCTAGATATTGTTTATGAATATATGTACATAGGACTGCAAGTAAGTGCTTCCCCAGTAAAATGAGAGGAAAATTAAAATAAAGCTAATCATAAGATGGAGACGTTTTGGTAAACTAAATGAGATTATGAAACGTAAAACGCCTCTTTCTTGAAAAAGAAAAGTACTCAATCTGATGGTCCTACAACTATTAACTCATGCATCAGAAACTTGGATCCTTACTAAAGCCTTAGATGCTAAGGCTTAGAACATTAGTTAGTTATTACTCAAAGAGAAATGTAAAGAATATTGATGGTAATGGCCCTTCTCATGAGGTCTATATAACGTACTTAAAACTGATTTTGGTGTTATGTTCATCAGCGTCCTCTCTCGGATGTACAGAAAAGGATAATTTTATACTTTTAAAATCATTAAGGTTTCCTTGCTCAAACGTTTGTACTAAATACTTATTGCAATTACTTGCCAGCTCCTTGTCTATCGGAAATTGACGTAATTCACTACCTGCAGTGGAGAATGATAACCACCACGAAATAAATAGGCGGAAATTAATTTCAACTATGAATTCGTACCTTGTAGAAATATTGTTTAATGACACCTGCTTTAGAGAATGACTTTCCATATAATATTCTTAATATTTGGAAATAATAATCCACAGCTTTATATAGTTTCTATTATAAAAAAAGTAGCTTTCAATTTTTTTTTTCAAAGTCTCCAGTTGGAAAATAAAAAAGTTTCACAATGGTTCGAAAGTAAACTAATAACAAGAGACTTTTACAAGAGAAAATTCATTAAACAACCAAGATAAAACTGAAAATTATATGAGAAAAACTCAGTTTCTTAATGAAAGAACGTCCTTTTTAAATATCTAGTTACCGAGCAAAAAGATAGTTACTAAAACTAAAGTTGTAGTCGATGTTAAAATAGGAGATTTAAAGGAAAAGAGCAGTTTTCCACCACGTGAACTGTCATCCTCCTATTCAATTATCTAGTTAACGGCTAACAAGATAGTTACTAAACTACCAAAGTTGTAGTCGAAGTTAAAATTGCAGATTCAAAGGAAAAAAGGCAGTTTTCCACCAAGTGAACAGTCGTCTTCATATTCAAATATCTAGTTTCCAGGCAACAAGATAGTTACTAAACTACCAACGTTGTAGTCGAAGTTCAAATAGGAGTTCAAAAGCAAACATGCAGTTTTTCGCCAAGCAAACAGTCTTCTACATATTGAAATAGCTAGTCGCCGGGCAACAAGATAGTTACTAAACAAGCAGTGTAGTATTCGAAGCTAAAACATTACATTTAAAGGAAAGGGTAATTTTCTATCGAGTGAACCGTGTTTATGTGAGAATACCTAGTTGAGGGGTAACTAGATAT
>NC_090740.1:113647403-113649903 GCF_036898095.1 Palaemon carinicauda | reverse complement strand
ACGCTTGCTGTGCAAACCAGAATTGTCAAATAATTGCTTTTATATCGTTTTGGATAACAGTACCCTATACAGGTTTAAGAGGTTCGGAAAAGAAAGGTCTTATAACATAAGATTATTATTATTATCGTTATTATTATTATTATTATTATTATTATTACTTGCTAACCTACAAACCTACTTCATAAAGCAGGATGCTATAAACCCAGGGGCCCCAACAGAGAAAATAACCCAGGGAGGAAAAACAAATACAAGGAAAAGTAAAATATTTTAGGAACAGTAACAACATTAAAATAAATATTGCTTCTATAAACTATAAAAACCTTTAACAAAACAAGAGGAAGAGATATTAAATAGAGAAGTGTGCTAGAGTGTACCCTCAAGCAATGTCGTATGATTAAACATTAATTACTTTCCGAACATGTTTATAAGGCATAATACTTTATAGAGTCAAAATGTGCGAAGGGTAAATGAAAAGTTTTCTTAAATACTACCAGAAAACAATATTATTATATATATTTATTCCTGAAGAAATAAAGGTAAAAATGCGAATAGTAGCAGTACTTATTTTACGCAAATTATGGTATTGACTTCAAAAGAAGTGTTCATTCTTGGTTGGTTATTAAAGTCTCGGTTAGATTTCACCAGTCGTTTCTATCTTGAGCTTTTAATTCAATACATCCCCATTCATCATCTCCTACTTCACACTTTATAGTCCTCAGCTATGCAGGCCTGGGTCTTCTAACTTTTCTAGTGCCTTGTGGAGCCCAACTGAACGTTTGGTGAACTAATCTCTCTTGGGGAGTGCGAAGTTAAGCTAGAGTCTTACTCTATTGAGAAGAGAGCAGTTTTGCAAGAATTTAACTTTACAGGAGCAAGTCTCTTTAAAATAGGCACTGAGTTCTGCACGGATATTTACTATATGATCTTTGGAAAGTGCCATTGTTTTGATTCGACATTTTATATAGTTATGGCCCATATGATTTTTTTTCCATTCTGCATGCCGTTAGGAGGTGTCGGAGAGACGAGTCGAATACAACTAACTTTAATTGGACGGACCATGAGTATATATATAACCCGTTCCGGTCAAGAACGGTACAAAATTTCAAACACAATGATGCAAGCACATAAAGGCATGAACAGGTTATATTACCAGTGCAAGGGGAGAGCGATAACGACAATATATATATATATATATATATATATATATATATATATATATATATATATATATATATATATATATATATATATATATACATATATATATATATCAAACAGAAATGCCGTTACAGTGTATCGATATTTATGTTGCTGGTAGAAGTTTAACATTGTATTTAAGTATACCTAAGATATAATGTACGAAATTGAAGCGAATGATTTTATGTTGAACTGTGTATGTTTCATATATCAAAGATTTATTCTAAAGATTTTATTTTAATGTTGTTACTGTTCTTAAACTATATTATTTTGATTGTTCATTCCTTCTCATATAGTTCGTTTATTTCCCTATTGCCTTTCCTCACTGGGCTATTTTTTCACTGCTATATCCCTTGGACTTATAATTAACTACTTTTCCAACTAAGGTTGTAGCTTAGCTAGTAATAATAGTAATATAGTAATAATGATAATAAAAAAAAAAAAAAAAAAAAATAATAATAATAATAATAATAATAATAATAATAATAATAATAATAATAATAACAATAATAATAATGACAATGATAATAAAAATAAAAATGATAATAATAATAAAAATAATAATAATAATAATAATAATGATAATAATAATAAAAATTTTAATATTAATAATGCTACTACTACTACTACTACTACTACTACTAATAATAATAATAATAATAATAATAATAATGATAATAATAATAATAATAAAAATAATAATAATAATAATAATAATAATAAAAATTTTAATATTAATAATGCTACTACTACTACTACTACTACTACTACTACTAATAATAATGATAATAATAATAACAATAATAGTGATTATGATAATAATAAAAATATTAATATTAATAATGCTACTACTACTACTACTACTACTACTACTACTACTACTACTAATAATAATAATAATAATAATAATAATAATAATAATAATATTAATAATAATAACGTCACTTGAAGCAGAAAAAAAAACGAATAAAACGCACATGTTATATTTTTCACTACTATATCCCTTGGGCTTATAATGACCTGTTTTCCAACTAAGGTTGTTGCTTAACCAGTAATAACAGTAATATTATAATAATGATAATAATAATAATAATAATAATAATAATAATAAAAATAATAATATTAATAATGTTACTACTACTACTACTACTACTAATAATAATAATAATAATAATAATAATAATATTAACAACAACAGCAACAACAACATCAACAGCAACATCACTTGAAGCAAAAAAAAAAAAAAGAAGATAAAAATGCACATGTTATATCAATGAATGCTATCCACGCTTTGCCAAAACCG